>NW_004949321.1:83027-99618 GCF_000317375.1 Microtus ochrogaster | reverse complement strand
CCCCAAAATGAATAAGGTATGTACTCGCTCATAAGTCGATTCTAGCTTTAAACAAAGTACATTGTGCCTACAGTTCATGATCCTAGAGAGGTTAAGTAATAAGGTGAATCCAAAGAAAAACATATATACATCTACCTGGAAATTGGAAACAGGCAAGATCACCTGATAATATTGGAAGCATGAGGATGGGAGGGTAGAAAAAGAAGAGGAGGGGAGAAGGGGAGGGTTGAGGAGAACTTGAGGAAATGGGATAGTTGAGATGGAAGAAGGAAAGAAATGAGAGCAAGGAAAGAGATATCTTGATTGAGGGAGCCATTATAGGGTTAGCAGAAACCTGGCTCTACAAAAATTCCCAGGAATCCACAAGGATGACCGCAACTAAGACCCTAAGCAATAGAGGAGAGGGGGCCTGATCTTGATTTGCCCTGTAGTCAGACTGATGAATATCTTTTTTTATAATTAAAACTTTATTGAAAAACTGACACCAAAATAGGAGATCACTGTTGTATACTTTATAAAATCAAACACACCTACATTGTCTTGGTAGAGTCACTAAACTTGATAAGGCTTTCTGTGAAAAATGCAAACTCAGGAATTTGTATAGATGATTAGTGTTGCTTTCTTCTAAATGAACAGCCTTCTGTGAGCCTGGCTTTTCCTCCTGTGGGCTGGCACAGCGCTGTTGAACAACCTACACAAATAACCACTGTCTGAGCATGGCTGAAAACTGTAGTAATATTGTAGCAGCCTGAACATCTCACATCCATGAAGTAAGAATTTGGGCTCTGAACCAGCCGTTTCTTTTTATGTTTTTTCTTTTCGTCTTCCAAGGAAGGGTGTAAAAGATCTCTAGCCAGAGGCATGGTGGGCTCGGCCAGCACCAGCACTCCAGATCCCTGAGGTGAGGTGCTTGCTGGCGAGTGCTCGGCTCCAGACTGATGAATATCTTAAATATCACCATAGATTCTTCATCTAGCAATTTATGGATATAGAGGCAGAGACCCACATTGGAGCACTGGACTGAGCTCCCAATTTCCAGTTGAAGAGTGGAAGGAATGAGAATATGAGCAAAAAAGTCAAGAGCATGAATGGTTTACCCACTGAAACAGTTTACCTGAGCTAATAGGAGCTCACCAACTCCAGCCAGACTGGGAAGTAACAAGCATAGGACCAAACTAGTCCCTCTGAATGTTGTTGACTGTTAAATTGCTGGGACAGACTGAGGGGCTACTGGTGTGGCACCAGGATTTATCACTGCTGCATGTACTGGCTTTTTGGGATCCTATTCTCTTTGGAAGTATACCTTGCTCAGAATAGATTTAGTAGGGAGGGTCCTTGGACCTTCCCCAAAGCAATGTGCCTTATACTCTCTGAGGGTTGGATCGGGGTGGGGTGGGAGGGTGTGTGGAGGGAATGGGAGGAGGGAGTGGGAACTTGGATTGGTATTTTTTAAAAGTCTAATAAATTAAAATAAATAAGTAAATAAAATAAAATAGGAGATCAGGTACTATTCTCCCCCCTCCCCAGACCAACGCCTCTTACCTTTTCCCCCTAAATGGCAGGGGCCTTTACAGTTATTCTTGTAGCTCCCACAGCTGCCAAGCTCAAGGGCCTCATTGGATTCACCTGTCTCATCTTAAACCTTTTACTCTTCCAGCTCAAGATACCCCCTTGTATATGGTAACTCAAACAGGACCTTGCTCCCTTATGTTCCAGAGGACACTAAGATCAACCACTTTTTTTTCCAGTTCTCAACCCCACCTGCCTTCAATTCACCCTCAAAAACCTATTTCTCCTTCCCAGTGAGATCCATACATTCCTCTCTAATTCCTCTTTGGGTTTAAAGCCTGTCTGGGTTTGAAGACCAGGGCAAGACCATGTTTTACTTTACAGCTAATATCCACTTATAAGTGAGAACATATCATGTTTTCTTTTTGGTTCTAGGTTACCTCATGCAGGATTATTATTTTTTTAAGTTCCATCCATTTGCCTGCAAATTTCAAGATGCCATTGTTTTTAACAGTTGAGTAATACTCCATTGTATAAATATACACATTTTCTTTACCCCGTTCTTCAGTTGAGGGACATCTAGGTTGTTTTCAGGTTCTGGCTATTACAAATAATGCTATGAATATAGTTGAGCAAGTGTTCTTGTCATATGATTGTGCATCCTTTGGATATATGTCCAAGAGTGGTATAGCTAGGTTTTGAGGTAGTTTGATTCCCAGTTTTCTGAGACACTGCCATATTGATTTCTAAAATGACTGTACAAGTTTGTACTCCTACCAGCAGTGGAGGAGTGTTCCCCTTGCTCCACATCCTCTCTAGCATAACAGAAAGTACAGATTCACCTTCCTCAGCCTTCCAAGTGCTGGGATTAAAGGCATGCAACACCACCACCTGGTCCCAACCTTAATCTTAACCAACCATCAAATTAATAAATTATTGTACAAGTCTCCTTGGGTATCCCATGTAATTGATATAAAAGGATGGATTTTTTTTCTAGAGAACTTGACAAAAATAACATCCATTTCTCAGTGTTAACTGAAAGAAAACAGGATAGGAAAGTTATAGAACATTTTGTACAGGAAAATCTCACAGTGTCTGCATTTGTAGAATATGTAAAATACAATAAAATATAATAATACAATACAATAACTGAGCCTGTGATTGTTTATGTGATACATAGAAACTATTTGATTTGTTGTGGTATATGTTCTTTTGACTAATAAAAAGGTTTGAAGGAAATGAGGGGTAGGAAGAGGATAGGTCTCCGTACACTGCTGTGACTCTGGATCTCATACTGTGGAAAAATAAAAATCAAGGAAAAGATAGAACCCTAACTTTTGGAGATATTAAAGTAATTTTTATTTAAGTTCTCTATTCTGCTCTGCACTGGCAGAATTTACTAATTAGTAAACTATCACTAAGAGTGTCAACACGGAGCCCGTTGTAGGACAGGTTAGCCCTGAGTTTAATCCCAAGTGAATAGAGAAAGAATCATCTCCTGAGCATAGACTGAGTCCATGCTCTTATTAGGAAAATTGCTTGATCAAAGGGAAGTCAGGTCGAGTGTTATCAGTTGATTGGTTCACTTTTTCTCTGTCTCTCTATAGTGTTTGGTTTTCAAGAAAGAGGAGTCACGACATCACCACACACGTCTTGAGCTTCTGTGTGCATCCTTCTGTTCTTTAGCTGAGTATATCAGGGATTTATACTCTGGCCAGAAAAGGTAAGGCTGTATTTATGTTTGTGCAGATTTCAAACACTAAGGCTGTTAGCAATTTCACAAGCAATTCAGTGTGAAGTTTTTAATATGACAGGATTCAGTGGAAAATTTAGTCAAGAGCGACCTGAATAAGAAAAACTTTTGGAGAATATTATAAATATGTCTAATTTTGTGTTTTAAATGGCAGAAATTAAGTCATATTTGTAGACTGTAGGGTTTTATATCTAACTGGTATTATCATATACACCAAAATGTATTTCACATTTGTTAAGAAATGAATTTTTATATATTGTTGGAAGATTTACTTTACTAGAAAAATGCAAGGATCCCCGAATTATCACTTGAGTACATTTATTACTATTAACATTGAATTTTATTATAATTTTAAAATTATCATGTAAACCATATAACAGTTATCTGTCAATTTTGATGACATAATGATGAAAAATATATGTCTATTCCTAAAGAGAAAAATCACAGAGACTCAGAAAACAAGACAGAAAAAGGTGGACAGTGCCCACTATCAGCTTTGGTACTTATCCCTTGCTGACTCCCTGTCTAGAAAGTAGCCCATCACACGGTGATCACCACACACGCTGTGCTGTCTGTTAGCTCTCAGGAGAAAGTAGGACAGATAGGAGATTACAGTGTAGAGCTTGATGAAGTAAATCCTACAGACATTTTTATTTATTCTGTTGATTCTTTGAGAAGGAAGGCACTATTATGATTTGACGTAATAAATCTTCTGTATGAGTTCCTTTTTGTCCTCAAGAAAGTTTAAAGATAAGATCACAAAGTGAACTTAGTAAAAAGAACATGTCGAAATGCTGTAAATGGCTCAGAATTCACAGAAAGTAGTTACTGACCTCTGGCTCTGCTTAAATTATTTTTCCTTGCTATTGTTTTTATTCCCACAAATTAGGACTTACTTGTTTTTATAATAATAGAAAATCCATTCTCATTTCTTGTGGAGGCCCAAAAATGTGAGCCTATTTTCATCTTGTCTGAAGGTCAGAGTTTCAGCTCACTCAAAATTTTTGATAACAAATATAGTTAAACATCCTGAGCTAAGGTGTGGTTTCTTGTGTTTTGGACCTTAAGATGGCCCATACAGATCCACCCACTCCACTCTGCCTAATGGTTAGGACATTCAAGCATACTTCTGCTCCTTCTTTTGAAATAGGTGGTTTGACCTAGGGAGTGCCTGCCTTCAGGATACTTGGTCTAGGTTAGTTCACTGCCTAAACAACAGAATGCCTTTATCATGGATTAGTGGCTTGATGGCTCTAAATATTGAAGGAGGTAACTATTCTAATTGTCCTTTGTACCGTGTTAAAGCAGTCTTCTGTCTGCTTCCACCTGTTATATTGGGTTATAAAAGTGCATGGAAAATTAAAGGCAAACAAATTTCAGTATTCATTGGAACTCCCTCTTGGTACTATTCTATATTTTCTGTTTTATTATTTTCACTTGCAATTTTGTTCTCTTTACTTATTTTTCCAACCCACATTCCCCTACCCTGGTAGTGGTATTTTTGTTGAAGCTGGTCTCTGACAATTTCAGTGTTCACAAACACATTTGTTTTTCTGGTCATTTTAAAATAACACATATTAAGTTTGAAAATAACCATGACAGCATTTATGTTTAGTAAATACGATTAGGTGCTCAGTTTCTACCAATAAATTATAGAAGTTTGGAAAATAGTATTATAGTTGAAATTAAAAATTATGTATTCAGTTATGAAAGCATATGATGTATGAAACCAGAAAGTAATGTTTTATATTGGAAATGAAGACAGTATTAAACTATTGTTGCAGAAATCTATAGTTCAAAAGTACTCTACACATATAGAAATTATGACTGTATGTAAAGGTTTTGTGTATAATTATTGAAGGGAGCTTTATAACCCATTTAAAAATGTTTTCCTTCAACAAGATGTTTTAATTGTTTAATAGGAATGAAAAGATATTGTTTCATTTTACTGGATATAGTAATATCAATATTTAAACTTTAATTCATCAACATAAAATTTGCACTTTGATTTTTATCAATAGATTCTATGAACAATAAATCATTATGAGAAACCATTCTGTGATTACAGAGTTTGTGCTCTTGGGCATTTCAGACACACCTGAGCTTCAGGCTGTAATTTTTTTCTTTTTATTCATTGCTTACATATTAAGTGTGTGTGGAAACCTAACCATCATCACCCTCACCTTGCTTGACTCTCAGTTAAAGACGCCTATGTATTTCTTCCTCCGGAATTTCTCCTTCTTAGAAATTATATTTACCAGTGTTTCCATTCCTAGATTTTTGGAGTCAATAGTTACTCAAGTCAAGACAATCTCTTACAACAACTGTTTTGCTCAGTTATTTTTCTTCATCTCCATGGGAGTGTCTGAGTTCTTTCTTCTAACCGCTATGTCTTATGATCGCTATGTTGCCATCTGCAAGCCACTGCATTACACCGTCATCATGAGTCAGAAAGTTTGTGCCTTTCTTGTTCTCACCTCATGGCTGGGAGGGTTTCTGACCATCTTCCCACTGCTCATGTTATTCCTCAAGTTAGATTTTTGTGCTTCAAATGTCGTTGACCATTTCTGCTGTGACTACTTCCCCATTTTACAACTGTCATGCTCAGATACATGGTTTTTAGAAACAATTGGTTTTTATTTTGCCTTTATCACTTTGTTGTTCACACTGGCCCTAGTGATTCTGTCATACATCTACATCATCAGCACCATCCTGAGGTTCCCATCTGCCAGCCAGAGGAAAAAGGCTTTCTCCACCTGCTCCTCTCACATGATTGTCATCTCCCTCTCTTATGGAAGCTGCATCTTCATGTACGTCAAACCTTCTGCCAACGAAAGGGCATCGCTGACCAAAGGGGTGGCTCTTCTCAATACTTCAATTGCTCCCATGTTGAACCCTTTTATTTACACGTTAAGAAATCAACAAGTCAAACAATCCTTCAATGATTTGATTAATAAAGTAATGTTTCATAGAAACAAATGAAAGCCATTGTTAACATGAATATCATTGTACCTTTTCAAAATAGGATGAATGAAACTTTACAGTATGAGATAATTGATTTCATCTTTTTAACTAAGTATTTTGTGTGTTTGGGTGTTTTGCCTGTATGTATACCTGTGTACCTATTGTAAGCCTGATACCCACAGAGACCAGAGAAGGGCATTGGGTCCCTTGGAAGTAGAGTTACAGATGGTTGTGAGCCACCATGTGGGTTCTGGGAATTGCACCAAGTGCACTCAGAAAGGAGAGCAATAATTTTTAACCTATGAGCCTTCTCTCCATTCCCTCAACCTTCTTTTTAATTTTAAAGTTACTATGTCCTGTCTTCCATTAAACCTGTGTGGGTATTGTCCAACATTTCATCTGCATTGAAACATTCCACCCTGGAGGATGTGGGATTACTCTAAAATGTTATAGGACATTTGATAGTCATCATTATTGTGGAATAAGAACTTGTTTTTTGTTGCTGTCTCTGTCAACAAAAATATGATACTAATGGTAAAATGCATTCACACTTTTCATTATTTACTTGTTTTCTTCTCTATTTCATTGGGCACAGTTTTTCAATCTTCCCTTTCTAACCTTGATACAAATGTTATTACGTTTTATATTCATTTTGATTGTACATTCTGTGATGGCTATTCCTTTCTGTGTGTCCGTTTGGGATGGTGGGCATAGTTGGGAGTTTGCACGTGTGTGTGTGTGTGTGTGTGTGTGTGTGTGTGTGTGTGTGAACGTGCGTGCCTGTGTGAATGGCGGTCAGAGGATAGTGCTGGGTGTCCCCTTCTCACTCTTGCCTGGTTCCTTTGAGGCAGAATATTTCATCAACCTGAAGTTCAGCTAGGTTTGCCATCAACAAGTCCCAGGGATCCGCTTGTTGATGGACCCTTCAGTTCTTGAGTTATAGACATTGAGGGGATTATGCTCAGATTTTATGTGTTTACTTATAGCCAATGCCTTCACCTCCTGATTGTGCATCAAACACTCTTAACCACTGAGCCATCTCTCCATGCCCACTTCACTGCAAATTTGCAGTGCCTAGGATATTTGCCTGTACCTGTAGAATAACATTTCCTAATATTTTTTACTGAAGTAGTACTATATCACTTCTTCTTCCCTTTCTTCCCTCCAGATACTCCTAGATATACTCTTTCAAACACTCCAATGATCCCTCTTAAGTTTTATCCTTATTTTCTTTGATTATATATATAATCATATATATTTGATTATATATATACATACATACACACATATGTGTGTGTTTATGTATGAATACATATATAAGTAGAACCTGATGAGACCACTTTTGTTGTTTATGTGTTCAAGGCTGATCTGTCTGCATCGGACCACCAATACGGAACATCCCTGAGGGATTCTAATGATCCTTCTCCCATCAGTCCAGATCATGGCACTTTCCCTCTATCTTTCTTAATGGACCTTTACCAGGTTACTATATACTGGGGAAAATGGAATAGTCAGACTCTTCAGGGCCCATTGTTGTCTCTAGCGTGACATAGATTCTTGGAGATTTCAGACAGCCTTATGACCTTCCAGTGAAAGTAAGTGCTTGTGGCACTCAGGGGATCTATTTGGACTTTTATTCCAGGACCAAAACACAGATAGTGCAGTGTGTCCCCAAACTCATTTCATGATTATTTCCCAAGTCCCAGAATGCATAATTGCAGTAGATATACTCGAAGATTGAAGGAATCACCACATTCTGTTCCATGACTGGTAGAGTGAGTGTTATTAAGATCAGAATGTTTAAATGGAAGCCATTAGAGCTCATTCTACTTGGGAAACAATGAAGAGACAACATGACTTTCCTTTCTGCTCCCTAGGCTGACCAAGACTAAGCCTGGAGTTCTCAGGGCCTTGTAAAGATGACATTGCTGGATGGGACCCTCTCTCTTAACTCCCTAGGATCCTAAAGATCCTGTTTTTCTTTCACAGTGTACCCACTGTGCTTCCTTTCCAGACAAGAGTCCTCTTCTTTCTCCCCTTTAGATGCCCAAGATCCTATTTGTTCTTAATAGGACTTCATATTGACCACAGGGCTGTTTAGGGATTCTTTTCCCCTCTCTCCAGGCCTTACTGGATCCTGTGTGTCTTTCCCCAGACCGCATGTGTAGGAGGGCCTGCTTGTTTGTCCCGGTCACCTGGCTAGTTTATCCCCAAAATAACCACACAGAAATTGTATTCATTAAATCACTGCTTGTCTCAGCTCTAGCTTCTATTGATTAACTCTTACATATTAATTTAACCCATTTCTATTAATCTGTATATCACCACAAGCTCGTGGCCTACCAGCAAAGTCTCAGCCTGTCTACCTCCAGTGGCAGATCCATGGCTTCTCTAACTCCGCCCTTCTTTCTCCCAGTATTCAGTTCTGTCTTCCCCACCTACCTAAATTCTGCCTTGTCAACAGGCCAAGACAGTTTCTTTATTCATTAACCAACAAAAGAAACACATAGACAGAAACACCTCCCACACCATGCATGCATATTCATTTCTTTCTCTGTTGCTGTCGCAAATCACATAACCAAAAGTAGCTTAGCTCTGGAGGGTAAAGAGTATATTATGGCTGGGAGACATGACAGCAGGCAGGCATCATGGTCTAAGCAGTTAGCTGAGAACTCACATATTCTACCATGTGAATGAAGGAGAGTACAAACTGGAAGTAGAGAAAAGCCGTATACTCTCAAAGTTGCCATATACTCTCAAATGCACCCTCCAGCAAGGCTTCACTTCCGAAGTCTTCCAAACAGTGCTACCAACTAGAGACCCAGTTTTTAAATACCTAACCATTTGGACATTAGCACACCATGCTAACCATGCTTTCAGGTAGAGTCCTTACCTTTTTCTCTTTCATCCACCCAAGATTCCACTCAAATTTTCTAGGATCCCACCCTATCCACAGTACCAGGTTGTACTTCCTAGGCCACTGAGACCTAGCCTGTCTTTTAGTGATCCTGCAAAGACTGGTAGGACCCTCTCTTTTCTCCTCCCTAGGCTGCAAAAGATTGCCTTTCCCAGATCTTGTGCTGATGATGCTATACTTTTCCCTGGGCTGTGCATGACCTCATTTTCCTTCACCAGGACTTCATACTCGTTAATACTGTTGATTCTCTAGGCATGATTCTCATGCCCAGCTCTCATGGTTGGCTCCTAGAAAGAGGCCAGACAAGGCTTCACTCTTAGCTCTAGACATCTTTGACTCAGAATATTTTCTATGCACCTAGTCCATATAGCTTACCCCAGTGGGAGAACTGCTTCCCACAGATATTTCCCCTGGGTGTAAACTGAAGATACTCAGCCCACCACCCTACCTTGGAACTATCTGTAGATGTACACGTGGGTGATAAGAGGCTTACTTCACTCTGCCCCTCTCCCTTGGGATTCATCCAAACTGCCCAGACCACTATACACCCTGTGGACTCTCTCCAGTCGCCCATGGAGCTCTGGATAGACCTGCTCTCTTCAGCTTAATTTCCTATGGACTTTATAAAAGATCCCAAGTCTGTAGCTTCATCTTTGGGGGTACAACTGAGTAGGCTTAAAATCTTATCAAAAGACCCAAACATGTTGAATATCCAGAAAGCAGTATGATAGCTCACGTCCTGAGTTCTCCCTCCTGTTTTAAGTCTCAGATGTATGGTATAAGATCCATGTATGGTATTAGTGCACAACTTCATATACTCTGAATATGATTCAAGTGCATCTTAATATATTTATGAAATAATGTACCATTTGCTTTTTGAACTCATATTTCATGAACTGAAAGTTAGTTTAAACTCTTTTAAAAGTTAATTGGCCACTGCCATTATTCTTCTAAATGTAAGCATATGATTTTGATTTATTATTTTACATTCAGTTATTTTAGTAAAAATCTCTTTGCTTTTAAGTTGCTAATTATTTTAAAAACTCATTTATTTGTATTTTATGTATATAATGTTGGCCTTTATGCATATCTGTGCACAGAAGGAGTTACCTAATGTTCACATAGGTCAGAAGGGTGTGTCAGATACTCTGAACCTTAGTTACATTATGTTGGAAGTTACTGCATGGTTACTGGGAACTTAACCCAGAGTTTATGCAAGAATAAAAACTATTCTTAACATATATAAAAAGACACAAACATTAACTTAACTCCAGATGCCCAGACCCCATAGCAAAAAAGGAAGTAATATGAAAATTCAAGAAAATAGGTTCCCATCAAGGATCATTAGTTCCATAGTCTTTCCTGGGATCTCACACGGTCCACAATACCAGGTAGCCCCTGTAGAAGTCCTTGTATTCACAGATAAATACTAGGGGAATCAGGAATGCTAAACATTTCTCTCTGTGTGAACATATGTGTCCCTCCACCTATATGTGTTTCTTGTAGTTTTTTTATTTTTAGCTTTTTGTTCCATTTGTTTGTTTTGCCATATTCTGGTTTGCTTTTAATCTTATCTTATTATTATTGTTATTTATTTTTTAGATGCGTGCTTGTGTGCTAATGAAAAAAAAGAAAGGGGGTGGATTAGGGTTGGTGAGGAAGTGGGAACATTTGAGAGAAGTTGGGGAAGGGGAAACCATAATCAGAATATTTGTATGAAAAATATCTATTTTCAATAAAAATAAAATAAAATAGGAAGTTAAACTAGCATTCATTGTACTAGAAGGTGCCGTGTAGTTTTCTTGGGAAAAGTCATAAGAAAGAGTGAGAGGGATGAGAAAGGTTGATAAGAAGAATATGACTAAAATATATAAATATATTTAACTGTTGAAAAATAAATTAAGTAAGTACACATTCTTCTTCTGGGTTTCAATATCCTCACTACTCCATTTTATGGAGTTTCCCCTTTCAGCTTTGGGACCTGCAACATCCATTTTTCTGTTAGGCTGTTTCCACTCCCTGTATGCAGCTTTCCTTGGCAGACATTTCATGGTTCTGGTCTCTCCAACATCTTAGGGTCCACAGTGCAATGCGGGTTTTACTTCCACAGTTCCACACAGTGGGCTCTCTGGGCCTTTGCTTAGGGATGCCCCTGCTGCACAGGATCTGACTTCATTGGCTCTGTTTGGCCTGGCCTGGTATGAAGTTTGTCCCCTTTGACTCACATTTGCTACAGCTTTTTCCCTTTCTAGGATCAGAAAGTTCTCAGGGATTTTCCTTATACAGATTGGAAGCTTAGGTGGACGGGGTCTTTCTTCCAGTACAGATCAGGCCTCTCCTTAATCTCTTCATCTCTCTCATCACAATCCTTGGCTGAAATATTGTTTCCTGGTGCTCTTTTATTCTTTAAACTATGCGTTTGTATTTATTTCTGTTCCATTTTTCCTTTTTATTGTAGCTCTGTTTAAGCTCTCTCATTAATAACTAAGTAGTTGGTGCTTGTGTTGGAGTTTCTAAATGAAGAGAGGATAGGAACATATGATGTCTGCCAAGAAATTTGCAGGCAATGAGTGGTACCAACCCAAGAGAAAGTCTGTTAGGGATCCAGAAGGTGATGTTGCAGTGATGGAGTTTCTAAAATCTTTAGGTCTTACATCATGCCACCACATGCTCTTGACACTGAGATATTAATTACAAGATTAAATATTTGTTCTTTTGGGCTTAGTCTTGTTTTCTATGCTCATTCTTCTATTTTACTTATTTGTACACAATGTATATGTGTGTACCTCGATGTGAAATATTCCATATTTGAATGAGAATATTAACTTTGTGCTGTTGTTTTTTAGATATAGTTAATAAGTATTAGATATAGCTAATAAGATTGTTTAAAAGTTTGAAACATTGGTGAAATGAACAAATCTCTGGTACATCCACCAAAATTCACCAATGAAAGCAGTTATCTGCTTATCACTATGTCTACTGAAGAATTTGAGTGTGTAGATAAGTGTGTAAGAAGTATAGCTCTAAGATCAGTGCTACAGTAGAGTGCTACCAAACTTTAAAGATGAAATTTTACAGGATATAAAATGGAGTAGTGAGGATATTGAAACCCAGAAGGAGAATGTGTACTTACTTAATTTATTAATTTATTCTTCAACAGTTTAATATATTTATATATTTTAGTCATATTCTTCTTATCAACCTTTCTTATCTCTCTCACTCTTTCAACAAACTTCTCAAGATTAGCTCCTCTACTTTCACAATTCTTTTTATTTTAGCCTTTTGATTTTAATTAGGGACATTCCTACACTATGGGTGAAGGGTTATTTACTAGGATATGGGCAGCATGCTAAGGGCTACACCATTGAAGAAAATCACCCCCTATCCTCCAGTAGCCACTATCAGCCCGTGGTTCCTCAGGAACAGCTAAGCCTCCCAAGGAAGATCTTGTGCTTATCTTGAGCCATCAGCCGCAACTGTTGTGATCTCATGAATGCATTTTTGCAAACTAAAGTACAATGCTATTTTTAAAAGTATTTAAGTAGTTTGAAGTCATTCATGCTATTCTATTTTGGCAGAGTTACTAATGCATAAAATGTGAATCTAACTTTAATCTTAACCAACAATAAATCATATAAAAGTCTTCTTGGCATCCAAAGCAATTGTTACAGAAGGATGAATTTTATTTGTAGGTAATTTGCCAAGGAAAGACATCCATTTCTGAGTGTTAACTGAAAAAAAAAAAACAAGATAGGAAAGGAAAACAGTAGAACATTTTATGCAGTAGAATCTCACAATGTCTGCATTTATAGAATATGTAAATTACAACAAAATATAAACAAAATATAATACAATAACTGAGTATGTGATTGTGTGTGTGATATATAGAAACAATTTGATTTGCTATAATTTGTCTTTTTTTGACTAATCAAAAGATTTGAAGGAAATGCAAGGAAAAAGTAAAGATAGGTCACCATACATTACTGTGGTTCTGGATGTCATATTGTGGAGCACATATGAATCCTAATATTAAAAAATAAAAAAAACAAAGATAAGATACATTCCTAACTTTTGAAGATACTAAAAAAATGTTTTCTTTTAGTACTATATTCTGCTCTGCATGGGCAGAACTTACTAATTAGTAAAATATCAGTAAGAGTTTCAAAGAACTCATTGTCGGACAGGTTAGTCTTGAGTTTAACTAATCCCAAATGAATAGAGGAAGAATTATCTCCTGAGCATAGCCTGAGTCCATGCCCTTATTAAGAAAATTGCTTGACCAAAGGGAAGCCAGGCTGAGTGTTATCAATTGATTGGTACACTTTTTCTAGATCTCTCTCTATTGTTTGGTTTTCAAGAAAGAGGAGTCACAACATCACCACACATGTCTTGAGCCTCTGCGTGCATCCTTCTGTTTTTTAGCTGAGTATATCAGGGATTTATACTCTGGCTAGAGAAGGTAAGGCTGTATTTATGCTCGTGCAGATTTCAATCTTTATCTTATCAAGAGACCTTCAACATGCTCTACTTTCTACTGTCCTAAAACAGTACCAGTTTCTCCATGTTCTTAAAGAGTTGCATGGATGACAATATTATGTTTTGGACATGGACCACAGCATACTTAGTTTCTGTGAAATGATAAAAGTAATTGAAGATAGTTTTATTTTTATTTCTCAGTGAGACTTTAGCAATATCGCAAGAAATTCAACATATACTTCTTTTACATGGCAGTTTTCTGTGTATTACACAGTGGCAATAATTACCTGAATGACAAAAACATCTTCTGAAGAATAATATTAATATGCTTAATTTTCTCTTTAAATGACAGAAATTAAGTCAGGGGTGACCACTGTAAGGTTTTATATTTGACTGATATTACTTTCAGCACCAAACAATATGTTTCACATTTGTGAGTAAATGTATTTTCATCTATCATCCAAAGATTTACTATACTGGAAAAGCCAAATTATTAAATATATTTATTACTATTGCATTTTATTATATTTTAAACATCATGTAAACCATATAATAGTTACTCCTCAGTTTTGATGATATAGTGATGAAATAAATATACATATTCCTAAAGAAAAAAACCACAGAGACTCAGAAGACAAGACAGAAAAAGCTGGACAGTGCCCATGTTCAGCTTTACTGCTTATCCCTTGCTGACTCCCTGTCTAGAAAGGAGCGCATCACACGGTGATCACCACACACGCTGTGCTGTCTGTTAGCTCTCAGGAGAAAGTAGGACAGATAGGAGATTACAGTGTGGAGGATGTGGTTTGATGAAGTAAATCCTACAGATATATTTTATTTATTCTGTTGATTCTTTGAGAAGGGAGGCACTATTATGCTTTGAGATAAAAGAGCTTTTGCATTTGTTCCTCTTTTTCCTCAGGAAAGTTTAAAGATAAGAAACACATTTACTAAGGTTGAAAATAACCCTGACACATTTGAGTTCAGTAAAAATTATTGATCACTCATTTTCTACAAACAAACTATAGAGAATCGAAGTAATATTAGAATTGAAATTAAATGTTATATATTCAGTCCTGAAAGCATACAATACGTGAAACCAGAAAACAGTGTTTCATATTAAAAATGAAGATACTACTATATGTTGCTATACAAATCTACAGTGGTATACTACACACACAGAAATGACTGAATGTAAAGTCTTTGCATATAATGGTTGAAGGGAGATTTATGCATCTATCTATATGTTTGCTTTTAACAAGATATTTTCGGTTTAATAGGAATGGGTAGATATTGCTTCATTTATTTACCATAGTAATATCAATATTTAGGCTTTAATTCTCTTACATTAAATTTATGCTTCATTTTTTTTAACCAATAGATTTTGTGGACAATAAATCAGCATGAGAAACAACTCTATGATTACAGAGTTTGTGCTCTTGGGAATATCAGACACACCAGAACTGCAGGTTGTAATTTTTTTCTTTTTATTCATTGCTTACATATTAAGTGTGTGTGGAAACCTATCCATCATCACCCTCACCTTGCTTGACTCTCGTTTAAAGACTCCTATGTATTTCTTCCTCCGGAATTTCTCCTTCTTAGAAATTATGTTCACCAGTGTTTCTGTCCCTAGATTTCTGGGGTCAATAATTACTAAAGTTAAGAGCATTTCCTACAACAGCTGTTTTGCTCAGTTATTTTTCTTCATCTCCATGGGAGTGTCTGAGTTCTTTCTTCTAACTGCTATGTCTTATGATCGCTATGTCGCCATCTGCAAGCCACTGCATTACACTGTCATCATGAGTCAGAAAGTCTGTGCCCTTCTTGTGTTCTCCTCATGGCTGGTAGGATTTCTGATGATCTTCCCATTAATCATGCTATTCCTCCAGTTAGATTTCTGTACTTCCAATGTCATTGATCACTTTTGCTGTGACTACTTCCCCATTTTGCAACTCTCCTGCTCAGATACAAGGCTTTTAGAGGCACTTGGCCTTTATGTTGCCTCCATTACTCTGCTTTTCACACTGGTCCTAGTGATCTTGTCATACATCTACATCATCAGCACCATTCTGAAGTTCCCATCTGCCAGCCAGAGGAAAAAGGCTTTCTCCACCTGCTCTTCTCACATGATTGTCATCTCCATCTCATATGGAAGCTGCATCTTCATGTACGTCAAACCTTCTGCCAATGAACGGGCATCGCTGACCAAAGGGGTGGCTGTTCTCAACACTTCAATTGCTCCCATGTTGAACCCTTTTATTTATACATTGAGAAATCAACAAGTCAAACAAGCCTTCAAGGATTTGATTAATAAAGTAATGTTTTATAGAAACAAATGAAGGCATTTGTTAACATTAATAACATTGTACCTTTTCAAAATAGGAGGGATGAAACTTTACAGTGTGAGGTAATTGGTTCCATATTTTAAACTAACTATGTATGGGTGTTTTGCTTGTCTGTATACCTGTGTGCCTGTTGCAAGCCTTGTTGCCCCTAGAGACCAGATGATGGCACTGGTTTCCCTAGAAGTAGAGTTACAGATAGTTGTGAGCTACCATGTGGTTCTGGGAATTGCACCAGTGTACTTGGAAAGAACAGCAAGCCCTTTTTACTCTTGACCCATATCTCCATTCCCTCTACCTTCTTTTTAATTTTCAAGTTACTCCTCTTTTCCATTAAACCTGTGTGGGTATTGTCCAACATTTCATCTGCCTTGGAACATTCAACCCTGGAGGAGGTGGAATCGCTGAAAAATATTATGGAACATTTGATAGTCATGATTATTGTGGAATAAGAACCTGTGTTTTGCTGCTGTCTCTGTCAACAAAAGATGATGCTAATGGTAAAGTGCATTTACACTTGGTGCTATTTCTTCCTCTTTATATTCTTCTTAATTTCATTGGGCGAAGTTTCTCTATCTTCCTTTTCTTACCTTGATATAAATATGTATTATGTTTATATTCTTTTAG
>NW_004949321.1:82457-82927 GCF_000317375.1 Microtus ochrogaster | reverse complement strand
AATTTCATTGGGCGAAGTTTCTCTATCTTCCTTTTCTTACCTTGATATAAGTATGCATTATGTTTATATTCTTTTATATTGTATATATATATTCTCTCATGGTATTCCTTTTTGTGTATGTAGTTGGGGTGTTGTGCATATGTAGGAGTTTGCGTACATATGTGTGAATGTGCATGCCTGTGTATATGGATTCTAGAAGACAGTATTGAGTGATAGATAGTAAGAGTGTCTATCACTCTTGCATTTCCGTTGAGGCAGGATCTCTCACTGAAACTGGAGTTCAGCTAGGCTTACCACAGACAAGCCACAGAGACCTAGTTCCTGGGACACAGGCATGCATGGGCGTGTGCTCAGATTTTCAACTGAGTGCTGCAATGTGGGTCTCTGTCTCTATCTCCATCTGTGGCTGGACAAAGGTTCTATGGTTATAATCAAGAGAATCATCAGTCTGACTATGGGACAAGGCCAAT
>NW_004949321.1:75751-81132 GCF_000317375.1 Microtus ochrogaster | reverse complement strand
CCATTCATTTATTGGATTATTCGTTCTTTTGATGATCATTTTCTTGATTCATTTGTAAGTTTTTGATACTAGTCTATTGTAAGAAAGACTGTTTGTTTGTTTCCTGGCTGCTCAGCAGCTCAGACCTGAATTAATCACACAGAAACTTTATCATTTGCAATACTGCCATTCTCTATGTTATAAAATTGTGTGAATATTGGTAGTTATATATATCTTTGTATCAAAATAGAAGATTGTGGCTAATTCCGATTTCACATTGATTCATTAGCTAATTTTTCATGTTTTAGTATTTAGTACATGTTTACAAGGAAATATATCTACCCCAAGTTTCTCCCTTACAACTCATCCCCTGCCAAATTCATGTTTCTTTCTTTTTTTTCAAGACAGAATTCTCTGTGTAGCCTTGAAGCCTGTCCTGGAACTCTCTCTGTTGACCAGACTGGCCTCAAACCTACCTCTGCCTCCCAAGTAATGAGATTAAAATTGTGTGCCACCACTGTCTGGCTCCAATCTCATGCTCTTGTTCCTCTTTGTTCACAAGTCACTCAGTGCTGCCCATATGTCCATGGATGTGAAGTCAACTTCTGGAGCATGGGGAACCTACCAATTGGTTGTTAAATAAAAATTCCAATACCAGATTCAGATATCTCATTGTGATTTATTGGCAAAGGTGGTCTCAAGGTCTCCAAAGCTGAAAATGTCTCTTGTAGTGACATTGTCCATCTACGTAGTGAAATTTCATTTTAGTTTTTATTTTAAAGTTATATTTCAACTTAACAGCTCAACTTAAGTCAAACTAAGTAGATTATATCAGACTACATTTTGAAGTGTTGTATTAAAATTATAGTACATGGTATATTTTGTTTTAGTACATAAAACCAATTTTGTACTGATTAAAAGGTAGAAATTCATTTCCATGTCCTCAGTCTACTTTACATTATAATAAATGCACATGTGATATAATTAGAATATTTGTAAGAAATAAAAATAGTTCTTTACAGTAAAAAAGAAATTACTCTTTCTGTATTCATGTTTATTTTATATGTAGATTATGTAGAAGTGTTTTTAATAGAGTACACTTATTTGTAGGTAATCTTAGATTATATTTGACATTTGTTAGCTATATGATTTAATGAATAATATACATTTTCTCTGAACAATAATGCTTCATTTATTAACAATAATAAAAATTTTAAGGCCTTCTGCTACTCATTTGTACCTTGGAAGCTTGGTCCGTTGCTCCAATGTGGTCTCTATCTCTATCTCATTTCATTGCCAGATGAAGGTTCTGTGGTGATATGCAAGATATTCATCAGTATGGCTAAAGGATAGGGCCATTTCAGGCTCCCTCTCCCCAACTGCCCAAGGAACTAGCTGGGTACATCTCCCTGGCCACCTGGGAACCCCTCTAGGGTCAAGTCTCTTGCCAACTTTAAAATTGGCTCCCTTAATTAAGATATATTCTTCCCTGCTCCCATATCCACCCTTCCTTTATCCCAACCATCCCATCCCCCTAGCTCCCCCCATCCTCCCCTTCTCACTTCTCTCTCCCTATCTCCCCTTTCCCCCATTCCACCCCACCCCCAGTTCCCAGTTTTTACCTGGCAATCTTGTATACTTAAAATATCCAGGAGTATAACTATATTTTTTTCTCTGGGTTCACCTTCTTATTTAGCTTCTCTAGGATCACGAATTATAGGCTCAATGTCCTTTATTTGTGGCTAGAAACCAGTTATGAGGGAGTACATCCCATGTTCATCTTTTTAAGAAAGTCAGGACCGTGAGGGGTGCACCCACCCACTGAGACAATGGGGCTGATCTATTGGGAACTCACCAAGGCCAGCTGGACTGGGTCTAAAAAAGCAGGGAATAAAACCGGACTCTGAACATGGCAGACAATGAGGGCTGCTGAGAAGCCAAGAACAATGGCACTGGGTTTTGATCCTACTGCTTGTACTGGCTTTGTGGGAGCCTAGGCTGTTTGGATGCTCACCTTCCTAGACCTGGATGGAGGGGGGAGGACCTTGGACTTCCCACAGGGCAGGGAACCCTGACTGCTCTTTGGGCTGGATAGGGAGGGGTAAGAGAGCGGGGGAGGGGGAAAAATGGGAGGCGGAGGCAGGGAGGAGTCAGAAATTTTTAATAAAAAATAAAAAAGATAAAAAAGCAATACAAGGTTTAAATCAAAACACTAAGGAGTATTGGTCAGGAATTTCATGCGATCATAGCAAATATTAAAAGTGAGGTAAAAATTTTCTGTCTCAGTTCTTCACTATAAATTTGAAAGTAATATTTAGAATTTTTAAGTAAGTGAAGTAGTTGATGCAATAGCCTTGTATTTTTGTATGTTATTTTTGTATTAACCTTAAATAAAGTCATGAGTATTCATAAAAAAATTTTAAGGCCATATGAGAATGAAGCTAAAAATTCATAATCCTATTCTTAAAAAAGAAAAAAAAACATGCTAAAATAGTTTATAATGACATTCTGCTCTACTCGTAGACTAGTGCTAGCTTTTTCATGTCTCATCAGAGAAACTTCCTCCTATAGTATATGGGAGCAAACACAGAGAGTAAGAGACCTTAAAGCATTCATTCCCTACATGGGATGGCGCCCATCAAACCCTTCTCCTCAGAGTACAGGCAACCATGGGAAGAAAAGGCAGAAAGAATGTAAGAACCAGAGGGTGTAGAAGACACCAAGAAAGGGCCCTCTAAATCAACATGACCAAAACTCCTATGAACTCAGAGACTGAAGCTCCACACACAGGACCTTCACAGGTCTGAACCAGGTCTTCTGATTATATTTTATGGCTTCCACCTTAGTGTGTTTTTATGGGATTTCTGAGTGTATGAGTGAGTGGGCTTCTGGTGCCTTCTCTTGGACCTATTTCGTTCTGTTGTTTTGTCTTGTCCAACTTCAATGTGATAGTTTTATCCTATTATATTAAGAAAATAAAGAAAGAATGAAAACCTAGCTACTATGGTAAAGGTTAACCACTGAACTGTCCCTTATACCCATGTTAACCACTGAACTGTCCCCATACCTGTGTTAACTACTGTAATGTCCCCATACCTGTGTTAACAACTGAACTGTCCTCTATGCCCACGTAACCACCGAACTGACCCCTATACCCATGTTAACCACTGAACTGATCCCTATACCCATGTTAACCACTGAACTGTTTCTTTTTTTTTTAATTTTTTTTTGAACTGTTTCTTATACCCACATCAACCACCAAACTGTCCCCATACCCAAGATAATCACTGAACTGTACCCTATACCCGCTGGAGAGGGAAAATCAGTTTTCTCCAATAGTGACACTAGGTATATTAACCAATCTAGTACTGGCCTCATATAAAGGAGTAGTTGATCAGCTTACAATAGACCCCACATTTTTTTGTGTGTGGTTTTATTTGGTTATGGCTTAGTTATTTTTTTGGGGGGGGGGAATCGGTGGTGTATGTGGTTTTATAGACTTTTTTCTGTTGATATAGTGGATTTTTGTTTTGAGAAAGAACTTAAAATTTGGGTGTGTAGAGAGAGGAGAGGATCTGGAAGAACTTGGGAGAAGGAAAGAATGTAATCAAAACATATTTAATCTTAAAATTGTATTTAATAATAAAATACAGTCATCAGAATAAATAGTACCTTTGATAAATTACAACCACTGTGAATATCCTTCCCCAAATAATTAATTAATTAGTTAATTCTGTTTGAAAGTAAAATAACAGAATTGCTACAGCTATTTTTGAAGCCTGAATGCAACATACTTATAAAGAAATAACTGGGCTGGAGAGATGGCTCAGAGGTTAAGAGCATTGCCTGTTCTTCCAAAGGATCTGAGTTCAATTCCCAGCAACCACATGGTGGCTCACAACCATCTCATAATGAAGTCTAGTGCCCTCTTCTGGCCTGCAGGCATACACATAGACAGAATATTGTATACATAATAAATAAATAAATATTAAAAAAATAATTTCATTTAATTTTTAAAAACTCTCTTGTAATTATAATTCAATTTTCAACAAAGGAATTGAAGATTAACAGAATTAAAACACTAGAAATTCCATTAATGCTGATTTGTACTTTCATTCTTGGTCTCCCCAATTCAAAACTCATATTTTATTTATCTTTTAATGAAAATAGATTAATTAATTAATTATACTATGATAATGTTTTTCCCTCTTTCATCTCTCCCAGATCCTCTCCTCTCCCCATCCACCTAACTTCAGGACTTCTTTTTCTCTCTGTTAGAAAACAAACAGGTAATTAAATAAACAAATCAGAATAGAATAATACAAACAAATAGGAAAAAACCCAAAGAAATAAAACAAGATACACACACACATCCACAAACAGACACACTCACTCAGATACACGGATAACACGCATACATAAAAACACAAAATTGGAAACCATACTACTTAAACAAAAGAGCAGTGAGGTTAAAAAAGTGCACAGACAAAGCATTAAGAGTCAAAATATCTCCAAAAATACTACTGAGTTCGTTTTGTTTTGGCCCTTAACTGCATGTGGTTTGCTCTTTGTTAAATGTGTTTTGTATACTCAAAGAGATTCCATTGGAAAAAAATAATTTTTTCTATGTGTGTGGTTGTCAAGTAGAGACATCTTCTTGGTGAGAGATGAGAGATCATATCCACTTCCCCACCTCGGTGCTGGTCTCTCTACCCTTTGTTCATTTGTGTGCCTCTATGTTTGTTCCCATATACTGATGATGGAAGCTTCTTTGATGATGGTTGAGCAAGACACTGATCTATGGGTACAGAAGAATGTTATTAGGAGTCATTACCTTTCTGCAATCATTTCACAGAGCAGTAGTATTTGGTTTTCTCCTAGGTCCAAGGCCTATCTAGCTCCAGGTTCTTGGCCAGCTAGACAGTGTCAATCATGAGTTCCATTCTGTGCAGTGGGCCTTGAATCCAACCATATAGTGGTTGGTTGCTCCCACATTATCGGGCCACTATTGCACCAGCACATCATCCAGGCAGGTGACAAATGTAGACCAAAGGGTTTACGTCTCTTTACCTTTTCTTCTGGTGGCATGCAGAGTACTTTCTAGTACCATGAGCAGTAGTCCGTTAGGGATGAAGGCAGTAGTCCTTAGGGATGGAGGCTCTAGTTAGGCGCCAGTCCAACCTCTCTGCATTCAAAGGTTGTGTAGGTGCCTTCTTCAGCAAAAGAGCCTTATAATCAGTTTGTGAAGAGCAACCAATAGCAAAGCCCTTATGGTTCTTGAATGTTATTATTTATTAATTTCTTATGAAGTTGGATGTAGTGGTCTCTCTTTTTTAAAGATTTGTTTCTATACACACTGGTTATTGTTATTACAATCATCATTATTAACTCATTATTATAGT
>NW_004949321.1:74047-75108 GCF_000317375.1 Microtus ochrogaster | reverse complement strand
TTGGACTTTCCACAGGGCAGGGAACCCTGACTGTTCTTCAGACTGGAGAGGGAGGGGGAGAGGAGTGGGGGGAGGAGGACAGGAGTGGGAGGTTGGGAGGAGGTGAAATTTTTTTTTTCAATAAAAAAATAAAAAATTAAAAAAAAAGAACCCTAGCTTGATGAACCAGCTCTGGAATACCTGAACGTTTCTAGATTTTTCAAAAGATACAGAGTTCTTTATTTTATATACATATCTTAGGGTCTCCAGTGCAATCCAGGCTTTACTTCCACAGTTTCACAAATAGTCTTGCAGGGCCTGCAATTGCTACACATTGCCTGGACACATTGGCTCTCTGGCCAAGCTTGGTAAGGACGTGGGCTCCTGGGATCACAATTACTGTAGTTTTGGTTGTCTTCCTTTCTAGGATTAGTAAATTCTTAAGCATTTTCCTTACACAAGTTGGAAGCTTAGATGGATGGAGTCTTTATTTCAGTGCAGATCAGGCCTCCCCTTAATCTCTTTATCTCTCTCATCACAATCTTGCCTGCAATACTGTTTCCTGGTGCTCCTTTTCTCTTTAAACTGTACGTTTTTGTATTTATTTCTCCATTATTTGACCTTTTTCACTGTTGCCCTGCTTATGAGTGGCCATTAGTAACCAGCTATTGGGTGTAGTGTTGGAGTCCCTACACATAATTAGATAGGATAGGGACATAGGATTTCTGCCAAGAAATTTGCAGGCAATGGGTGATGTCAGCCCAACAGAAAAATCTACATGGGATCCAGATGGTGATGCAGTAGTGACTGACTTTCTAAAATCTTTAGGTCTTACATCATGCCACCACCTGCTCTCAATTTTACCAAGATATTAATCACAAGATTAAATGTTTGTCCTTTTGGGCTCAGTCTTGTTTACTATTCCCATTCTTCCATTTTATTTATGTATGTATTTATTAGTATACAATGTGCATGTGTTCAAATGGTTGTGAAATCTTCCATGTTTGACTGAGAACTTGAAGTTTGTGCTATTGTCTGTCAGATATAGGCAATATCTCATAGTTAAAAATTTTTAAAATTCC
>NW_004949321.1:72571-73732 GCF_000317375.1 Microtus ochrogaster | reverse complement strand
ATTAAAACCTGAAAAATGATCAGTCAGTGGTTCCTCAGGAAAAGCTAGGCCTCTCAAGTCTTGAGTTGTCATGCACAGCTGCTGTGATTTCATGAATGCATTTGTGCAAAGCTAATATATAATACTAATTTATGAAGATATTTAAGTGTTTAAAGATATGCTGTTGTGTGCTACCAGAGAATGAATGTAGTGAGTAAAATGTGGATCTAACCCTAATCTTAACTAACAATGAAATTAATAAATTATGTGCAAGTCTCCTTGAATATTGCATGTAAATGTTACAAAAGAATAAAGTTGTTTTTTAGATAACTCAACCAGGAATGACATTCACTACTCAGTGTTACCTGAAAGAGAAGATAGAAATTTTGAACATTTTGTGTAATCAATTTCCTATCTGTTTTGTAAAATGTAATAAAGTACATAGAACATTATCTGAGTTTGTGATTGTTTGTATAATATATAAAACAATTTGATATAATGTATATTTTATTTTGAATACTCAAGTATTTGAAATATGTGCATGGCTGCTAGGGTAATGATAGTTCTCTGTAACACTGCAGGGAGCACATATCAATTTTTGAAATTAAAAAATAAAAAACAAGGGCAAAGTACCACCCAACGTTTTGAAGATTTTAAAAATTAATTTTAGGTTACCTATTCTGCTCTGCACTGGCAGAATTTACTAATTAGTAAGCTATCACTAAGTGTGTCAAGGAGGAAGCCATTGTAGGACAGGTTAGTCTTGAGTTTAACTAATCCCAAATGAATTGAGAAAGAATTATCTCCTGAGCATAGACTGAGTCCATGCCCTAATTAGGAAAATTGCTTGACCAAAGGGAAGTCAAGTCGAGTGTTTTCAGTTGGTTGGTACACTTTTTCTAGGTCTCTCTGTATTGTTTGGTTTCCAAGAAAGAGGATTCCTGACATCACCACACACAGTGTGGTGCTTCTGTGTGCATCCTTCTGTTCTTTAGCTGAGTATATCAGGGATTTATACTCTGGCCAGAGAAGGTAAGGCTGTATTTATGCTTGTGCAGATTTCAATCTTTATCTTATCCAGAGACCTTCAACACGCTCCACCCTCTACTGTCTTAAAATAGTATCAGTTTCTCTGTGTTCTTATGAAAGGAGACAGAGACAGAGACCCACATTGGAGCACCG
>NW_004949321.1:70026-71330 GCF_000317375.1 Microtus ochrogaster | reverse complement strand
CCTCCCAGCCTCCCATTTTCCTCCCCCTCCTCCCACTCCTCTCCCCCTCCCTCTCCAGTCCAAAGAGCAGTCAGGGTTCCCTGCCCTGTGTTAAGCCTAGCAGGTTGGATGTTCACTTTCCTAGATATGGACGGAGGGGGGAGGACCTAGGATGATTTTGTGTTTTAAGTGGAAGAAATTAAGTCATGGCTGAAGACTGTAGTGTTTTATATCTACCTGGTATTATCACATACACCAAACTGTGCTTGACATTTGTGAAGAAATGAATTTTCATCTATCGTCGGAAAATTTACTTTAATGGAAAAATGCAAGGTCCCCAAATTATCAAGTAAATATATTTATTATTATTAATTTTACATTTTACTATATCTTAACTATCATGTAAACCACAAAACAGTTACCTTTCAGCATTGATTTCATACTGATGAAAACTGTATTTATATTCCTAAAGAGAAAAACCACAGAGACTCAGTAGTCAAGAGAGAAAGAGCCGGACAGTGCCCATTTTCAGCTTTGGTATTTATCCCTTGCTGACTGCCTGCCTAGGAAGTAGCCCATCACACTGTGATCACCACACATGCTGTGCTGTCTGTTAACTCTCAGGGGATTACAGTGTAGAGGGTGTGATTTAATGAAGTGAATCCTGTAGAAAGTTTTATTTATTCTAAAGATTCTTTGAGAAGGAGGGCACTATTATGCTTTGAGATAAAAGATCTTCTTCATGAGGTTCTGTTTGTCCTCAAGAATGTTTAAAGATAAGATCACAAAGTGAACTTAGTAAAAAGAGGATGTTGAAATGCTGTAAGTGGCTTAGAATTCACAGAAAGTAGTTATTGACCCCCTGGCTCTGTTTAAATTATTTTCTCTGGCTTCTGTTTTAATTCCCACAAATTAAGAACTTCGTTATTTTTATAACGTAAGAACATCTTGCCTTATTTATCTCTTGGCAAATACATTTATTTCTTGGCCATTTTAAACAGCACACATATTAAGGTTGAAAATAACTATGACATTCGGGAGGTGGTGGCACACTCCTTTAATCCCAGCATTCGGGAGGCAGAGGCAGGAGGATCTCTGTGAGTTTGAGGCCAGCCTGGTGTACCATAGCTAGTTCCAGGACAGGCTCCAAAGGTGCAGAGATATTCTGTCTTGAATAACCAAGAAATAAAGAAAAAATAAAGAAAAGAGAAACAGCTTTTAGGTTTAGTAAATATATTTGGGTGCTTTTTGTACCTCTAAAGTACAGAAGTTTGGAAATATTATTAGAATTGAAGTTAAATGTTATATATTTGGTCTTGAAAGCA
>NW_004949321.1:58520-69171 GCF_000317375.1 Microtus ochrogaster | reverse complement strand
TGCTCAGATACAAGGCTTTCAGAGGCACTTGGCCTTTATGTTGCCTCCTTCACTCTGCTCTTCACACTGGCTCTAGTGATCTTGTCATACATCTGCATCATCAGCACCATTCTGAAGTTCCCATCTGCCAGCCAGAGGAAAAAGGCTTTCTCCACCTGCTCCTCCCACATGATTGTCATCTCCATCTCGTATGGATGCTGCATTTTTGTTTACGTCAAACCTTCTGCCAATGAACGGGCATCGCTGACCAAAGGGGTGGCTGTTCTCAACACTTCAATTGCTCCCATGTTGAACCCTTTTATTTACACATTGAGAAATCAACAAGTAAAACAAGTCTTCCAGGATTTGATTAATAAAGCAATGCTTCATAGAATCAAATGAAAGCAATTATTAACATGAATAACATCGCACCTTTTCAAAATAGGAGGAATGAAACTTTTTAGTATGAGCTTATTGGTTTCAGGTTTCTTACAAAAGAATTTTGTGTGTATGCATGCTTTTCCTGCATGTACACCTGTGTACATTTCTGTTTATACTGCATGACTGGTACCCATAGAGACCAGAGGAGGGCACTTGGTTCCCTGGAAATAGAGTTATATATGGTGATGAACCATCATGTGGGTAGTGGGAATTGCACCAGTGTACTCGGAAAGAACAGCCAGCCCTTTTAACTCCAATTCACCTGTTCAGTACCTCAACTTTCTTATAAAATTTAAAGTTACTGTGTTATGCTTTCCATTAATCCTCTGTAGGTATTATTTAGCGTTTTCTCTGCATTGAAACTTTCCATCCTGTAGGCACTGAGGATCAGTGTCAAATGTTATGGAACAGTTGATAGACATTAATACTGTGGAATATTAACTTGTGTTTAGTTACAATCTTTGTCTCTAATATATGATGCTAATTGTAAAATGCATTTGCTTGTTTTTTTTAATTTTATTTATTAAGGATTTCTGCCTCCTCCCCGCCACCGCCTCCCATTTCCTTCTCCCTCCCCCGGTTCAGTCCCCCTCCCTCATCAGCTCAAAGAGCAATCAGGGTTCCCTGACCTGTGGGAAGTCCAAGGAACCCCCACCTCCATCCAGGTTTAGTAAGGTGAGCATCCAAACTGCCTAGGCTCCCACAAAGCCAGTACATGCAGTAGGATCAAAAACCCATTGCCATTGTTCTTGAGTTTTCAGTTGTCCTCATTGTCCGCTATGTTCAGCAAGTTCGGTTTTATCCCATGCTTTTTCAGACCCAGGCCAGCTGGCCTTGGTGAGTTCCCGATAGAACATCCCCATTGTCTCAGTGTGTGGGTGTGCCCCTCGCGGTCCTGAGTTCCTTGCTCGTGCTCCCTCTCCTTCTGGACCTGATTTGGACCTTGAGATTTCTGTCCGGTGCTCCAATGTGGGTCTCTGTGTCTGTCTCTGTCTCCTTTCATCGCCTGATGAAAGTTAATATTCAGGAGGATGCCTATATGTTTGTCTTTGGATTCACCTTCTTATTTAGCATTTGCTTGTTATCATTTTCTTCTTCATTTCATTGGGCAGAGTTTCTCAATCTTCCTTTTGTAACCTTGATACAAATATGTTTTGTGTTTATATTCCTTTAGATTGTTTGTATATTCTGTCATGGCTATTCCTTTTTGTGTATCTTTGGGGTGGTGTGCATATGGAGGAGTGTGTGTACATATGTGTGATTGTGTATGCCTGTGTATATGGATTTCAGAAGACAGCATTGAGTGATAGCCAGTAAGAGTGTCTGTCACTCTTGCCTTTTCCTTTGAGGCAGGATCTCTCACCAGAGACAAGGCACGGGGACCCACTTGCTTCTGTTCCTTTCAATTCCTGTGTCACAGGCATGCATGGGACTGTGCTCAGATTTACTGTCACTACTGATACCCAAACTTTGCTCCTCCCAATTGTGTATCAAGCACTCTTGACCACTGAGCCATCTCTCCTTGCCCAGTCTACTGCAATATCATTGCAATAAATTAGTCCCTTCAGCTGGTGGCATAGAAGAGATTATACATTAAGCATCTTATGCTGCAGAAAGTGAACATACAAATATGTCAAATAATTTAAAAATGCCTCTGCCTGATAATATTCCTTTTGTAAGCTATATTATTCCCTGTCTTCAGTCAAATTAATACATACACTGTCTATAAAATGGTAAAGCTAAGACCCAAAGTCTTTTCAGTGAGAGGGAAATGTTCTTATAAATGCTAATTTGTCTAAATAAGCTCACTGTCAAAAGTTTAAATCGTCACTATCCCTTCTATTCTGGTTCTTACAAAATTGTATGAGAATTGGTGGTAATAAATATCTTTGTATTAATATAGAAAATGGTAGAAATTTCTGATTTCGGCATTGATGCATTAGCTAGTAGCCAATAACAATTTTTATGTTTTAGAATTTTACCTGTTTACAATGAAATATATCAATCCCTAGTTTCCCCTTTTCAACTCATTCCCTTCTAACCTCATGACATTTTCCTCTTTGTTCATCCAAAGTCACTTAGTGCTGCCCATATGCTCATGGTTGTGAGGCCACCTTCTGGAACATGGGGAACCTACCAGTGGCTGCAAGACAGTTAAGAAAACCTTAGTCATCAGAGGAATGCAAATCAAAACAACTCTGAGATTTAATCTTACACTTGTTAGAATAACCAAGATCAAAAATACTGATGACAATTTATGCTGGAGAGGATGTGGGGTAAGGGGAACCCTCCTCCATCGCTGGTGGGAGTCAAACTTGTACAACCACTTTGGAAATCAGTATGTCAATTTCTTAGAAAATTAGGAAACAGTCTGCCTCAAGATCCAGCAATACCACTGTTCAGTGTATATACCCAAAGGATGCTCAATTATACCACATGAACATGTGCTTAACTATGTTTATAGCAGCATTATTGTAATAGCCAGGAGCTGGAAAAAACCTAGATGTCCTTCAACTGAAGAATGGATAAAGTAATGTGAAACTTTTACACAATAGAGTACTATACAGTAGTAAAAATAATGATATCTTGATATTTGCAGGCCAATGAATGGGTCTAGAAAAAAATCATGTTGAGTGAGGTAGCCCAGACTGAAAAAGACAAGTGTAATATGTACTCATTCATAAGTAACTTCTATACAAAGCAAAGGAAAACCAGCCTACAGTCCACAACCACAGAGAACCTAGTCAACAAGGAGGACCCTAAGAGAGACATAACAGGGATCTACATAGGAAGGAGAAAAAGATAAGATCTCCTGAGTAAATTGGAAGCATGGGGGTCATGGAAGAGGGTAGAAAGGGAGGGGGAGTAGGGGAAGGGAGCAGAGAAAATATATAGCTCAATAAAAATAAAAAATGGAAAGATTAAAAAATAGCAGTATTCTCCATCTTCTGCTTCTTGTTTTCTTATTAATCTCATTGAGCTATAGATTTTTCTCTGCTTCCCTCCCTGCCTCCCCCCTCCCCTTCAACCCTCTCCTGTGGTCCCCAGGCTCCCAATTTACTCAGGAGATCTTGACTTTTACTACTTCCCGTGTAGATTAGATCTATGAATGTCTCTCTTATGGTCCTCATTGTTGTCTATGTTCTCTGGGATTGTGATCTGTAGGCTGGTTTTCTTTGCTTTATGTCTAAAAATCAATTAAGAGTGAGTACATTTGATAATTGTCTTTCTAGGACTGGGTTACCTCACTCACGCATGCAAATTTCAAGATGTTGTTAATTTTTTTTCTGCTGTGTGGTACTCCATTGTGTAAAGGTTCCCTGAGTGACTTGATACTGATTCCTATACTTCCTGCAGTCATATGTGTGTTGTCTTCAGGACTGGTGTTCTTACTGTGTGTTAGGCTGGATGACCAAGGACTATGGTAATACGCTGCAGTTTCACCGCAGCCCAGATTCAGGGAAGGGGTGTCAGTGGAAGAAGAATTGTCTGACCACCAGACATATTTACAGAAATAGGAGTGATTTGTCATAAGCTTATTGCATACAGTTAGCTTTAATTCTTTAGCTGCTCATTAACTTTCATTGTCTCTGATCCCTTTAGCTGTGAGTCAGAACAATTCCCAGGATCTGCAGTGACAGCTGGTGTTTCCAGATAGGAAACCAGAGAAGCATCAGTTCCCAAAGAATTTTAGAGGAAAATATTGGAGAAAAAAAATGGGGTTTCTGGGAACAATCTCATCTGTCCTATGCGAGACTTACAAAGTGGAACCATAAACTACCAAGAGGCTCATCAATATCATGGGCGAGAAGAGAGTGTAGAGGCCATGTGGTCCCAGCTGCATTCTGCACTGCCCCAAAGTCCAGTGGATCTTGCCGAGTAAGAGACTGTCTCCACAGGTTTTGCCTTGCAGAGACCTGTTGGACAAGAACTCACATACTTATCTGAAACTAGGCCTCAAGCTCCCAACAGCAATAGCTTGTGTAGTTTTGCAGATCTTGAGGCTCACCCTGCCCACAGACCATGGGTAGATACCTGTTGCCTTCTAACTCAACCTTCATTTAACAACCAATATCTTCTGGGAGTGACATTGTCCACTCATGGAGCATTAATTCCATTTTTCTCATATTTACAGCTGTATTTCAAAATTGGCAGTTCAACTTTAGTCAAACTAAGCAGATCACAGGAGGCTATATTTTGAAATGATATATTAAAATTATATTAAATGGGATATTTTGTTTTAGTATATGAACTAATTTTTTATAAATTAAAAGGTGGAAATTATTCTTTCTATGTCTGTGTTTATTTCAAATATGGGCTATATTGGATTGTGTTTAAGGAAATATACTTCTTCATAGGTAATCTAAATTTCATTTGACATTTGCTAGCTACATGAATTAATATATTATACGATCTCTCTGAACCATAATGCTTCATTTGTAAATAATAATAAAAGGCCATTTGAGGTTAAAGGTAAAAGTTCACAGTGATTCAAATAAATGTTACCTTTTAAAATTACAGCTACTATGAATATTATTTTCCAAGAGAAGAATAATTTCATCTGAAAGAAAAAATGCTGTGGGATAATGATTTTACACACTGTAAAAATTTGTCATAAACAAGCATTCTGGGTTAATTTAAGTTGTAAGAACTAGTTAATAATAAGCCTGAGCTAATAGACCAAACAGTTCCAAAACACCACTGAGTTCATTTTGTTTTTGTTATCTACTGCAGGGTATGGGCCCTGTCCCTAAATGTGGTTTGTATCCCTAATGAGATTTCATTTGAGAAAACTAATTTTTCCTTTGTTAACATTTGCCAATTGGTGATAGCTTCTTTGTTAGGGATGGAAAATTTATGTCACTTGCCCATCTCAGTGCTGACACCCACCCCTGCCCCCTGAATCTTGCTTAGCTGTGTACAGGCTCTGTGCATGGTTCTACAGTGTGTATGAGTTGGTATGTATGTCAGCCTGTTGTGTCTGGAAGGCATCATTTCCCTTGTGTCTTCCATCCTCACTGGCTCTTGTAATCTTTCTTTACCCTCTTCTGCAGAGTTCCCTAAGCCCTCAAGGAAGTGGTTTGATGGAGACATCTTGTTTAGAACTGAGTGATCCAAAGTATCTCACTCTCTGTACATTGTACAGTTGTGGGTTTGTAGGCAGAGACTGCTCATTTGTTCCTGGCCTCCCAGACCCAAATGATCACATGGAAACTATATTAATTACAATACTGCTTGGCCTATTTGCTCAGGCTTCTTATTAGCTAACTCTTTCATCTTAAATTAAGCCTTTTCTATTAATCTGTGTATCACCATGTGTCCTACCAGTAAGGATCTGGTGGGTGTCTTTTTCCTTCAGCAACTGCATGGATCTTCCTGACTCTGCCTACTCTCTCTCTCTCTATCCCTTCTAGCTTGGTTATATTCTGCCCTGTCATAGGCCAAAGCAGCTTTAGTCATTAACCAATAAAAGCAACACATATACAGAAGGATATCCCACATCATGGTTCTCTGTATTTGTTTCCTTCTACTGCAGAAGAAAGCTTCTTCAATGATGGCTGAGCAAGACAGTTTCTATGGGTGTAGTAAAATATTATGAGTCATTATATTGGTACAACCATTAAGCAGAATAATAGTATTTGGCTTTTCCTATGCTTATGGTCCATCTAGTCTCAGGTTCATGGCCATGTTGACAGTATTAGGCATGGGTTCCATTTGTGGTATGCATCTTAAACCCAATTAGATAGCTGGCCTCTGTTATAGGAGCCAAAAACATCTGTAACTCGACAGGGATTGGCCCTGATGAATAATCTACTGCTATTACTGTTTTAACTTGGCCTAGAATGACACTGACTCCCAGTGACTTATCACTGTACTCAAAGATGAACGAAAAATCAACTATCATCAGAGCAGCCTCATTAGTTGGTAGCAGTAAACAGACACACAGTTGGTCAAGAAGCAGGGGACAAGAGACTTCAGAATGTTAAGCTGTAAACTGGCGTCTGTGCCACAGCCTGTGTGAGCCTGTGTAAAGAAGCTGTGGACTCAGTGTCAACTCTGAATGGGACAGTGTAGGCCAAGGTTTTTCTTTCATTTCTCAGCTTCCCAGATGTGAAATACTCATACAGCAACTGTATTAATTAAAACCTTGCTTGGCCTTTTAGATTATGCATATTTGTAGCTAGCTCTTACATCTTAAATTAAATCATCTATATTACTCTGTGTATCACCACAAGGTTGTTGCCAAAAGACAAAGTTCCAGCAGGCTCTGGCGGGGGTCTTTCTCCTTTGGCAGCTACATGGTGTCTCTCTGAGTCCACTTGCTTTCTCCCAGGATTCAGCTTAGTTTTCCTATCTAGTTCTATTTTGCCCTGCCTAGGCCCAAGCTTCTTTATTCATTAACCAATAAAAACAACACATATAACAGAAGGGCTTCCCCTATCAGGACAGAGCACAGAATGTTTTTCCAAGGAGATGGCCTTTAGAAAGAATTACACAAGTTATGATAAGTGAGTGCATTTGAAAGCAAGGCCATGAACAGAATCTCTGTGGAAAAGGCAGACTTGGGAGGAATATTCTGTCTCTTTGCACATCATCAAAGATGATAAGCTGTAACACTGGGTGTCTTCCCTCTCTATGATCTTATTTTTTTAAAGATAACTGCAAAGGTCACCTTTTGTTTTGCTTGCCTTAATAACAAAACTGAGAAGTGTTTTGCACTACTTGTGAACTCTAATGGTTGGCGGCCTTGGTTACTCCACTGCTATTTTGGTACATCCTTCAATCTGTGAAGATTTCACCTTGATGGCCAGGGTGGGTTGACAACAGCCCCACTTTCAAGGCTAAGGAATCATTGTGGAAGGGGAGAGGAAAAACTGTAAGAGCAAGAAGTGATGAGTTGACAAAAGGAAAGAGGGTATTTCAAATACAGCAGACCAGTGGTCCATATAAACTCACAGTGACTGTGGTTGTAACAGCATGCACAAGATTTGTTAAAGGAGTCAGAGAAATTCCAGCGTGGAGATGGGAGGCAGACAAGATTTTAACTCCTGTCTGAGTGGCTATTTGCAATTTATGAATGCTAGGAGAGGGAGAGTTCATTTTCTTTAAAGAGTATGGCCCCTGGGAGGTGAACCATACTCCAGGGGAAAGACACATATCCACAACTGTATGGGTAGCACAAACTGTAGTTGATGGTTTTAAAAAAGAATGCACAAAATTGGGTGGATTGGGTAGAGGGCATGAATTATGGAGGAGTTGGGTAGGAATTATTGTAATAAAATATGATACAAAATCCTGAAAGAACTAGTAACATGAGGATAAAATACCATAGTATATTTTATAAAATTTCCTTGATTTTTAATTATTTTATGAATAAACAATAAATTTATCAGCACTAAATAGTCCTCCACAGATGTAACACCTAGAAACCAGAGCAATTACCAACATGGCAAGATATTTCTAAAGAAGCCAGCAGTAGTAGAAGTAGTAGAACTTATGTCTTGGCTGTAACCAAGAACTATCTAATCAGTTTGAGTAAGATCATGTCTGTTACTGGGAATCTAGTGTACTACCTAGGGTTAGTAAGGCCGTGGGTCCTAGAGGGGACTCTAGGTGATACCTGCTATCAGCAGGGGACTAGCTCAGCACGATTCCTAGCTGCATTTCATATATCTTCCCTATATCCACTGGTAAGTGTTGATTTTTACCACTTTTTAAGGAAACTTCTCTTTGCAACACGTGGAGACCATTGTAGAAACCCACAGCTGGTCAAAATGCAGAGATCAAGCTACTGTGAGGTGCCCGGCAACAGTGGATTCATTTATAATGCAACTCCTGCTCCCAAGGTTCAGGAAGCAATGAGGAAATGGGAACAGGAAGAATGTAAGGGCAGGAATTCAACTGTGAGACTGTGTCTCTTATAACAACAGGAGATCTGCAGCCATGATACCTCAACAGTTTGGTTGCCTAAACAAGACCTGGACATGGAAGAATTAGGAGAAGCAATTATGGGATGGGGTAGAGAGAGAAAAGGGAAACTGGGGGAATGATGTAATTGTATTATAATTTAAATGAGAAGACCTTTTTATTATCTTATATGTATGGGTATTTTGCCTGAGTATTATGTTTGTGGCTAGTTTCTGAATCCAGAAGAAGTCAGAGATCATGGACCTGGAGTTACAGATGGCTGTGAGCTGCCAGGCTGAGGCTGAGAATCAAATCTGGGTCTTCTGGAAGAGCAGCCAGTGCTATTAAGTGATGAGCCATCTCTCCAACCCCCACAATTTTCTTTTAAACTCCTTTTAAAAAAGTTTTCACTAATGAATCAATATTTCTATTGTGTATCCATAGTTTTCTGAAACTATACTTTCGGATATCTTTATGCTAGAAGTATTTTAGTAAGGTGTCAAACGCAGTATTAAACACAAGATAAAACAACATTTATACTTATTATTGCAAATCATAAAAGTAATAGAATTATATAACAACCATTGCTACTGTAGTACAAAGATGGAACTATTAAGGACATTTAAACCAAATTTAATTAGTATCTGTAATATTAAATCTGTTGTTCTAAACACATTCTTTTTTCTTAGCCTATTATTTAGAGTAAGCAATAGGGTGCCAGGGGCCCCTCCATACATACAGGTTATTCAGGGGTCAATCAAAAGGTGGGAAACATTTGAACAAAATTTTCATTTATAGTGCACATGCTCAACCTGTGGTTATAATTCTCTAAACACTGTAAGTATATACATAGAATTTATCCTAAGTTCAACACTTTCATTAATAGAGATGATTTAAAGTATACAGGAGGATGTTCATTTTAGATTGAAATACTGAGCAAGTTAATGTAAGGCTCTAGTGCATACATTTCAGCCCCCTCATGAGGGTTCCTGAACCATTTCCCCGAGGATACTCCGAGTAGATAGAACATGGCCCTTGGAGCCAAGGTCCTCATGAAAACTGGACTTAGACAATATATAAAATTATTCATTGAGATTGCTTTAACATTTGTTTGTTTTAATATTTTTTTGGTGTGAAGACATTATTTTTATTTCCTGGAAGTGTTTCAAACATAATTAAGAAATTTAAAGCAATCGTGAGGTTGGTGAGAAACCTGATATTAGGGATATTCCCAGTATCTATAAGGATGACCCCAGCTAATACTCCTAGCAATAGTGGAGAGGGTGCCTGAACTTTTTTTTCCTTATAATCAGGTTAGTGACTACCTTAACTGTCATCATAGACCCTACATCCAGTAACTGATGGAAACAGATGCAGTGACCCATGAACAATGCTGGACTGAGCTCCTGGAGTTCAGCTGAAGAGAGGGAGGAGAGATCACGTGAACATGGGCTGGGGTTCAAGGTCATGATGGGGAAAACTAGACATAGCTGACCTGAGCTCGTGGGAACTCACAGACTCTGCATGACAACTGGGGACCTTCCTTGTACCATAGGACCAAACCAGGCCTTCTGATTGTGGGAGACAGTTATGTGGCTTTATCTGTTGGCAGGTTGTGGGGCATCCTGCCAGTGGGACCAGGACTTATCCCCTGTGCATAAACTGCCTTTTAAAAGCCCATTCACTATGGTGGGATACATTGCCCAGCCTTGATCCTGGGCGGGGAAGGGCTTTGTCCTGTTTCAACTTTCATGCCAGACTTAGTTGACTCCTCAAGGGAGGCCTTATGCCTTTGAGGAAGTGCATGGGGATAACATAGGGCAGGAGAAGGGGAGGAAGGGGAAACTGCGGTTGTTATGTAAAATAAAAACTTTTTTGAATAAAAGAAAAAATAAATGCAGTAAAGTTTCTCACTGAGAAAGGTAAAGATAAAAAATTTAAAGATATAGATGGCATATATTTTAATGAAAAGTTGACTCTTTACAGTAGTAGATTTCTCTACTTCTTGAAGAGCAGTGTGATTCTTTTAACTGAGTCATGGAAGGCCTGTTTGACTTGCTTGTTCCTCAAGGTGTAAATGAAGGGGTTCAGCATGGGGGCAATAGAAGTGGTCAGCACTATCACACCCTTGTTGACAGCCACTGAGTCCTTTGCTGAAGGTTTGACGTAGATGAAGATGCAGCTGCCATAAGTGATGGACACCACAATCATGTGGGAAGAGCAGGTAGAAAAGGCCTTTTTCCTCTGCTGGGCAGAAGGGAAGTTGATGATGGTCCTGATTATGTATGCATAGGAAAGAACTACACACACAAGGGTCATGATA
>NW_004949321.1:53932-54453 GCF_000317375.1 Microtus ochrogaster | reverse complement strand
CCTGTTTTTAAAGATATCTCAACTTCACTGTCACTTAGTTTATTATGCAAATAATAATATTATTCATACATATTTTAAGCTGAAACACTAAAAATGAGGTGCTTGTGAGAAGCAGACACATTTGAACTACTTCAGCATCCTGATCCATGATGCTTTTTTTGTTAACATGTTCAGCTTTCAGTATACCAAAGTCACATTTTGTCCATTACTGATACTGAACAATCTTTAGCAAAATTAATCAAACACTATGAAATTTTTGTTTGAATTTATGGACTTTGTGAGTTGAGTGAGTATTTTTAACCACACAACATTCATACTATTCTTTCATAGCTTACCTTTGTGGCCTCATGTGTGTTTTATCTGTCACCTTCCTTCTTTGTAGTTTTGAGACATTTGTTTTTCTTGCTGATGCCTTTATGTAGCCCATTGTGCTTTATTATTTGTTAATATAACTCTCTGTTTTCTTGAACTTTTAATCTCCAAGAATAATTACTCCTCATATCAGTCATACAGCAGAGTAT
>NW_004949321.1:46296-50947 GCF_000317375.1 Microtus ochrogaster | reverse complement strand
TCACTGAGAAAAGGTACCAAGCCACATGTCTAAACATAGACAAGAATTCTGGGTTAATTTAAGTTCTAACAGCTAGTTAATAATAAGCCTGAGCTAATAGGCCAAACAGTTTATAATTAATATTAGCCTCTGTTTATTTCTTTGGTATTAAAAGGCTGCAGGACCAGGTGGTACATTTACAAGAATGCTAAGAGCAACACTAGAGATTGTCGTCTGATCTCCACAAGTGTGTCATGACATGTGCTGTATGAACTGCACAGTCAAAATGAATAATTACATTTGCTGTTTTAACAACTGCAAGTATTTTAAAAGAACTCAGAAATATAAATTTTATTTTATGTAGTAACATATCTAATATTTAAAGTCATACAACATTTTATTATCTAAGAATCTCTACGGTTCCAATTCCATTGAGTGTCCACAAAATTTGAAACTTGTTCTTTTTTTTATTTTTAAAACAATCTTATTTTACATACCAATCCCAGTTCCCTCTTCCTCCCATCCTCCTGTTCCACCCGTCTACTCCCCTCCCCATTCACTTCTTAGAGAAGATGAGATCTCCCATGGAGAGTCAACAAAATCTGTCACAGCACTTGAGGCAGGACCAAGGCCCTTCCCCCTCTATCTATACTGGGGAAGTTATCCCTCCAAGAGAGGAAAAGAAAGGAAAGTGATACCTTGAAAAGGGGGGCTATTATTGGGTTATCGAGAAACAGGCACTAGGGAAATCCCCATGAATCTTCCAGGATGACTCGCAGCTAAGACAGTTGCTCTTGCTCCAATAAGCATTGATGTACCTAGTTGTCTTTGTGGTTTGCTTAGATCCTTCTATTCTGTTGGTGGATTCCTACAGTAGACAGATTACATGGTAGTTCTGTTGCTTGAGGAACCTTCGTATTACTTTTATTTACAGTGGTAGTGACTAAGAGAATCCCCTGTCCTATTCTTGTGTCCATGTTTGGATTAGTTGTATTTTGGATTAAAAGTTATGACTAGGATGAGGTGGAATCTCAGTGTGGTTCAGATTTGTTTTCCCCAGATACCTATAGTGGTATAATGGCTAGAATTTGCATTTCCACAATTGCTGCTTTTGATATTGAACATTTAAAACATATGTGTATTGATCATTTATATATTTTTATGATGAGAATTTACAGTATAATTAATTTGTCTTTTTATTGATTGGGTGATATATCTGGTGTCTTTTGAGTTCCGTAGATATTTGAGACATTAGTCAGATCTGTAACTGTCTAAGATTTCTTCACATTCTTCTGGTGATATTTTTAATTTCATAATCGTTTCCTTTTTATGAAGAAACTTTGAAATTTCATGTAATCCCATTTTTCCACTCTTATGTGTTTCTCCAGAAGTACTGGAATAATTTTGCAAATTCTTTAAAAAGTCTTTACCCACCGGGCGATGGTGGCGCATGCCTGTAATCCCAGCACTTGGGAGGAAGAGGCAGGCGGATCTCTGTGAGTTCGAGGCCAGCCTGGTCTACCAAGGGAGTTCCAGGACAGGCTCCAAAGCTACAGAGAAACCCTGTCTCGAAAAACCAAATAAAAAATAGTCTTTACCCATGTTTTCAATAAAATTTCCTGTAGCTATTTCAAAACTTCAGGTTTTACGTTAAAGTCAACTTAGTTGAAGTAGTTTCTGTACAGGGTGAGAGATACAGTACTAGTTTCATTTATCTATGCCCCATTTCTACAGCATGGTTTGCTGAAGAAATAACTTTTTTTCAGTGTATACTTCTGGTACCTTTGTTGGAAATCAGGTGGCTTCTGTTGAATGTATTTATATCTGTGTTTTATATTCCATTCCATTGATTTATATGTCTGTCCTTAGTTTTTTTTTTTTTTTTTGTGCCAGTGACATGCTCTTTGGTTCTGTTGGCTCATTAGAAATCAGGTATTCTGATACTGGATAAATGTTCTTTTGTTTTAGAATACTTTTGTTGTTTGGAATCTTTTGTTCTTCCATATGAACTTTAGTGGTTTAAAAATTTGTATGAAGAATGGCATTGAATTTTTAATGGAAATGCATTAAATCCGTATATTGTTTTCAGTTGCACACCCATTTTCACATTATTTCTCCCTACCCATGAAGATGGAAGGTCTTCCCATTGTGTAGTGTTTACCTCAAGTTCTATTTTTTCACTTTCTTGTAGTTTTCTTTGTAGAGAAAAATCTACTTTCTTATCTAGACTTGTAGAAGGTTTTCTTCCAGGTCCTCTATTATTTTGACACTGTTACAAATAGTATCATTTTTAGATGCTTGTTGCAGCCAGCCATCCCGATGGTGAACCCATCCCAGCAAAGGGAGTAAGGAGTTGGTGAGGGAAGGAAGTGACCAGGCCAAGATAGTTGGGACTCTTGCAGCCGGACTGACTGGCAGCCAGAGCGCTTCTTTATTTATACAGAATTTCGTGAGAATGTATACATTCATGTTGTTCCAAAACATAGATTATATCATTTCTGTTTTTGAACATGTTTCACTTCCTTTTGCTCATCTTTTAGTCATTGTTAATAAACTGACAGAACAGAGTTATCATTTCCAATCATTTTCCCTCAAATTTTGATGTCATTGATAAAGAATTTTCATTTTTATTCACTAACCCCATAACACATTTTTTTTAAAAAAGGATTCTATAAGAATATGGCAAGTTGTTCTCAGGCTAGTTGCTTCTTTGGCTACAAGGACATTTGACCAAAACAATCTTGAAGCCATTCTGGCAATGCTGCCATGTCTCGAGCAATGCATTATTAACTCTTAATGGTCAGAGCACCCAAGAAATATGCTCAGGCCAAAGCTGCTGCAGTTATTATTTAAATTCTGGCATAATACAATGTTTAAATTTTATGTCGTAGTAGATATAAAATATATTAAGCTAGAAAAGACTTCTTACAAAATTTCTAGCACAATGGTTACTCATGTTTTACGAGTTTATTCAAACTTTCCATCCTGTAGGCATTGAGGATCAGTGTAAATTTTTTTGGAACAGTTGATAGACTTTGATACTGTGGAATATTAACCTGTGTTTAGTTACAATCTTTGTCTCTAAAAGTATGATGCTAATGGTAAAATGCATTTGCTTGTTATCATTTTCTTCTTCATTTTATTGGGCACTGTCTGTCAATCTTCCTTTTCTAATCTTGATACCAATTTGTATTATGTTTATATTCCTTTAGATTTTATGCGTATTCTATTATGGCTATTTCTTTTTGTGTATGCATTTGGGGTGTTGTGCATATGTAGGAGTATGTGTATATATGTGTGAATGTGCATGCCTGTGTATATGGATTCTAGAAGACAGTATTGAGTTATAGACAGGAAGAGTGTCTATCACTCTTGCCTTTTTGTTTGAGGCAGAATCTCTCACTGAACCTGGAGTTCAGCTAGGTTCACCACAGACAAGCCACAGTGAGCCCCTTGCTTCTGTTTCCTTTAGTTCCTGGGTCACAGACATGCATGGGCCTGTGCTGAGATTTTCTGTGGCTACTGATGCCAAAACTTTGCTCCTTCCAATTGTGTAGCAAGCACTCTTGACCACTGAGCCATCTCTCATTGCCCAGTCCACTGCAATATCATTGCAATAAATAGTCCCTTCAGCTGGTGGTAAAGAAGAGGGGAAATGCTTTCATAAATGCTAATTTCTCGGAATCAGATCATTGTCATAAGTTGAAATTGACACTATCCCATCCATTCTGGTTGTTATAAAATTGTATGAGAATTGGTGGTATATATATCTTTGTATCAATATAGAAGATAGTGGAAATTTCTGATTTCAGCATTGATTCATTAGCTGGTAGCTAATAATATTTTTTTATGTTTAAGAATTTCACATGTTTATGATGAAATATGTCTATCCATAGTTTCTCCTTGGAGTTCACTCTCTTCTAACCTCATGATGTTTTCCTCCTTCTTCATTCAAAAGTCAATTAGTGCTGCCCAACATGTTCATGGATGTGAGGCCACCTTCTGGAACAACAGCAACCTACCAGTGGCCCCAGCCTCAAAAGCAATGAATCTCTCTTTTCCACAAACTGTACACTGCCAATAGCTCCCCAGTGAGGGGTGGGGTCTGGAGATCATCTGCCATCTCTGTGCTGGGATTTTGGTTGGCTTGCACTTGTCCAGGTCTTGTGCAGGTAAGCACAGCTGCTGTGAAGTCATGAGTACTATAGCTGTACCATTTCCAGGAGAAATGTTACCTCCTGAAACTGAGAAGCTTCTGTAAAGCAAAGGACACAGTCAACAGGACAAGACAGCTGCCAACAGACTGGGAAAAGATAGACCTAAACAGAGAACTCTCAATAGATGAATCTTAAATGGCTGAAAGACACTTAAGGAAAGGCCCAATGTCCTTAGTCGTCAGAGAAATGCAAATCAAAACAGCTCTGAGATTTAATCTTCACCTGTCAGAATGGACAATATCTAAGACATTGATGGCAGCTTATGCTGGAGAGGATGTGGGGTAAGGGTAACCCTTCTCCATTGCTGGTGGGAGTAGAAACTTGTACAGCTGCTTTGGAAATCAGTATGGCGATTTCATAGAAAATTAGGAAACAATCTACCTCAACACCCAGCAATACCACTGTTGTGTATATATACCCGAAGGATGCTCAATCAAACCACAAGTACATAGGCT
>NW_004949321.1:43141-45052 GCF_000317375.1 Microtus ochrogaster | reverse complement strand
AGGGATTATTGTAATAAAAATATCATACAAATTTATAAAAGAACTAGTAACATGAGGAGAAAATACCATAGTATATTTTATATATTTTCCTTGATTTTTATTTATTTTATGAATAAACAATAAATTTGTTAGCACTAAATATCATCCACAGATGTAACACCTAAAAACCATAGCAATTACCAACATAGCAAGATATTTCTAAAGAAACCAGCAGTAGTAGAAGTAGTAGAACTTATGTCTTGGCTGTAACCAAGAACTATCTAAAATCATGTCTGTTACTGGGAATCTAGTGTACTACCTAGGGTTAGTAAGGCCGTGGGTCCTAGAGGGGACTCTAGGTGATACCTGCTATCAACAGTGGACTAGCTCAGCACGATTCCTAGCTGCATTTCCTATATCTTCCCTATATCCACTGGTAAGTGTAGCTTTTACCACTTTTTAAGGAAACTTCTCTTTGCAACACGTGGAGACCATTGTAGAAACCCACAGCTGGTCAAAATGCAGAGATCAAGCTACTGTGAGGTGCCCGGCAACAGTGGATTCATTTATAATGCAACTCCTGCTCCCAAGGTTCAGGAAGCAATGAGGAAATGGGAACAGAAAGATTGTAAGGGCAGGAAGTCGACTATGAGACGGTGTTTCTTATAAAGACAGGAGATCCGCAGCCATGATACCTCAACAGTTTGGTTGCCTAAACAAGACCTGGACATGGAAGAATTAGAGGCAGGGATCATGGGATGGGTTGGAGAAAGGAAATGGAAACTGGGGGAATGATGTAATTGTATTATAATTAAAAATGAAAAGAATTTTTATTATTTCGTATGTATGGATATTTTGTCTGACTGTATTTCTGCTCAAGTTTGTGACTTGTTCCTGAAGCCAGAAGAAGTCAGAGATCATGGACCTGGAGTTACAGATGGCTGTGAGCTGTCAGGCTGGGGCTGAGAATCAAACCTGGTTCTTCTGGAAGAGCAGCCAGCGCTTTTAACTGCTGATCCCTCTCTCTAGTCCCCACAGTTTTTAAAACTCATTTTTGATAAATTTTCACTTACGAGTCAATATTCTTATTGGGTGTCTATAGTTTTCTGAAACTATACTTTAGGATATCTTTATGCTAGAAGTATTTTAGTAAGGCATCAACAGTGTATTAAACACGAGATGAAACATCATTTATACTTATTATTGCAAATCATAAAAGTAATAGAATTATATAACAACCATTGCTACTGTAGTGCAAAGATGAAACTATTAACAACATTTAAACCAAGACTTAAATATCTGTAATATAAAATCTGTTGTTCTAAACTCATTCTTTTTTCTTAGTCTATTATATAGAGTAAACAATAAAAGACCAGGGGTCCCTCCATACACACATGTTATGCAGGAGTCAATCAAATGATGGAAAAATTTGAACAAAAATTTGCATATATAGCCTTCATGCTCAATCTGTGGTATTAATTCCCTAAACACTGTAACTATTAACATAGAATTTAGCCTATGTTCAACACTTTCAGTAATCGAGATGATTTAAAGTATGCAAGAGGATGTACATTTTATATGGAAATACTGATCCGTTTAATGTAAGGCTCTAGTGTATATATTTCAGCACTCTCATGGGGGTTTCTGAACCAACTCCCCGAGGATACTCGGAGTAGATAGAACATGGTGCCTGGAGCCAAGGTCCTCATGAAAGCTGGACTTAGACAATATACAAAATTATTCATTGAGATTGCTTTAACATTTGTTTGTTTTAGCATTTTTTTGTGTGTGTGAAGGCATATTTTATTTCCTGGAAGCGTTTCATACATCATTAAGAAATTTAAAGCTATTATGGGGTTAGCGAGAAACCTGGTACTAGGGAAATTCCCAGAAATCTCCAAGAATGACCCCAGCTAATACTCCTACCAATAG
>NW_004949321.1:0-40216 GCF_000317375.1 Microtus ochrogaster | reverse complement strand
ATTATTACTCCTCATATCAGTCATACAACAGAATATACCTGGAACACATGTCCAAAATGTTTGATGTCCATACCTGTATTCTATTTTACTTTGTATCTTTAAGTCAAACTAATATGTTATGATCACTAAGCTTTTACAATATGTTACATACTGAACTTTTGCAATAGGATACATACTGAACCTTTACAATAAGTTACATACTTACATTTTTACTTAACATTTACAATAGGTTACATACTCACTAAACATTTACATTAGGTTACATACTCACTAAACCTTTTCAATAAGTTACATACTTACATACTTACTGAATTTTTACAATAAATTACATACTTGCACACATACTGAACCTTTATAATAGGTTACATTCTCACTAAACCTTTACAATAGGTTACATACTTAGCTATCTTTTATTGTCTGTGATCCAGCCTCCAACAGCACAGGGCTCAAAGGGAACCCATACTACGTGAGTGGGTAAGGCAAAAGACTCTCTCTCTCTCTCTCTCTCTCTCTCTCTCTCTCTCTCTGGTTTCCTTCTATATTCTTCTTTGTTCTCTATTCTTGTTTTCCTGGTGGTTTCCCTTTTTCATTCTGGATGTTTTACTTCTAACTCAATCTTTATTCTTGATGTTTTTCCTCTAACTTTTTCTTTATGCTTTCTTATTTTCTCATTTCGGATGTTTCCCTTCTAACTCTATGGTTTGTCCTTACAGCTTAAATACCCCAGCAAAATCTTTTACACAATATCAAAACTACAATGTGATTACATTCTGCTTTTCAAGTAACTGATGACAGTAAAAACAAGTGAAAAACAGCATGTCATCCTTATCCCTTCCATGATTAAACATTTTACATGATACAGGGGGAAAAATTGTCCTCAAGAAACCACATGCATTCTTACACAATCAACTTGTCATAGAGTAACAGAGTAAAAGCAAGCAAGCTATTTTTCTCTGTCAGGTCTTTTACTGGCACTTTGCATTTTGTAGTTACAAAGAAAGGACCAACCACTTTATTGCCTATCTTGAAAGGTAATCTTATAAAGAATCTTTTTTTTTTAATATGAAACAGCAAATTTTAATGAAGGGATAGCTTACAACATCAGAGATCCAGCGATGAGCAGGAGATACAAAAAAGAGACCTGCGGGGTGTACCCTCCAGATTTATACGTAAACATTAGCCAGAGGCGAACATGCCCCCCAATGGGCTGGGCTATCCCTACATCTCCCCTTTTGTCTAAATAAGACAGAACTAAAACAAATACAACTACATACAATAGTAACAAATAATAAATATAACAAACAATATTGAGCAAGAAACACATAACAAAAGTTTTGCTAAACATTCTATCTCAAAGAGTCTAATGTAGAGAGTAACTACAATTATATAATCTTCAACTCCGTCAAAGATCTGAGAAGGGAATTAATATTACTTAACAAGTGAGAGATATCCAAAATGTGCAACAAATGAATCTTAAAAGAATCACAAATATACACTTTTATACATGGAAAACAACCATTCAGCACTACTTTAAGTCTTTAGGGTGCATACCTACTCATCAATAATTTTTTATATCAGGAGTTTGAGGGCAGAAGTGGGTAGAAGGAATTGTTCATCACTTTTGGCCATCAACCAATCCTAGCAAGAAAGGCGTATCCTCTAATGATAGTCGAGCTGTGGCCTCAGTTCTCATTGTTGCTTAATATAACCTTATTAATGCCTATACCTATCCAATATAAAACACTCTGAAATGGCATTTAAATTGGGACTGCATTAGAGTTCCCATTCTTAATTTTAACACAGTCTGTGAAGACTTTAACTAGAGAAACATGGGATCTGAATCTCAAAAAGAACCTGTAGTTGAAAGCATAGAATTCATCCTATTCAAACTTCTGGCAATTGTTCATAGCCTCTTAGTTATTCAACCACAATGATTCTTCTAAATATGATTTGAAAATGATTATTTCTGGCGATCACTGATTAATCTATTCATGTCTACAAAAATAGTAGTCTGGGAATGCATATGGGTTTAAATTTTTTGTTTTTAATCAATTGCATCAACTGTCCAATTAAGAATGCAGTACCATCATAAGAAAGTAATTTTCTTACTTTTTCTCTCCCTGAAAAATAGTTTCAAAGGAATGTCTGGAAGTTTGAGAAGAGCTGATGTTCTAAACCCTTTTTCTCAGAGAGAGGGTTTTCTAATATCAAGCTTGATACTTATTAATGTACCATGTCTACAGCAAATAAAAAACAAACAAGAGTCCTCAGTGGCTCAGACTCAGAAATCATTAATGAATTATCTGTGGGAACAGGGCCTTTGGAGATTCAATGAAGCATCAAAATCATTGAAAATAAACTGCAAAGAAAATGTAGAATCTAATCAAAAGAAAACCTAGCCCAGTATCTTATAATTAATTCTTGTTATATCGGGTGCAAAATATTTTGGTCTCATTTTCTGTCTTATCAATTTGTTATGCAGTAAATAAATTACATAGTTAAAAAATATCATTGTTTTATTCTATGAAAAATGTTTTAACATTATTATTAAAAATTAACTAATTAATAAATATCAATCTGTATATGTGTATATGATGTGTGTGCCACAGTGATGTGTGGATGTCTGAGAACAAGTTTGTGGAGCTGTTGCTCTTCTTCCACCATTACATGGATTCAGGGGATCAAATTCAGGTTTCCAGGCCTATATAAGTATTTACTCCATAAAGAATCTTGATGGTCCTGCATATTATTTTTGCAAGTCAAACTATGAGGCAGAGGAGATGGCTCAGGGCCAAGAGTAAAGTGTTTGATGTGAAAATACGAGGACCTGAATTCGAATTCTAATTCCCAGAACCCATTTGATGCTGGTTACAATAGTGTGACCCTCTAATTACACTTCTCCTATGGATATTGGGAAGTGAAGGCAGGAGAATCCACAGAAGCTTATAGGCTTGAGATCCTGGTGATCAACAAAAGGGTGACGTTATTACAAATAACGTAGAATGTGCTGTGGGACAATGATCTTGTACATGGCAAAGGTTTGTTGCTTGTATTGGTTTAATAAAATACTGGTAGGCCAGTAGCCAGGTAGGAAGTTTAGGTAGAGCAACCAGACTAGGAGAATTCTGGGAAGAGGAAATTCAGAGACACAGTCACCAGTCAGACACAGAGGAAGCAAGGTAAGAATGCCTCACTGAGAAAAGGTACCAAGCCACATGTCTAAACATAGACAAGAATTCTGGGTTAATTTAAGTTCTAACAGCTAGTTAATAATAAGCCTGAGCTAAATGGCCAAACTGCCAGTCAGCAGGAGGGTTGCCTGCTGGCCAACTAGTCAAGTTGTGGTGGGTGGGAGAGAGCCTAGAGACTGTTCTATCCATCTGGGAAGCTGGTCACTAACCTCTTGGTTTGCTCTGTGCAGTCACCACAAAAGGCGGATTCTTAGCACATTCACTGGAAGGAGTAAAGGAGAGTGTACCACCAGGATCTGATAGACCACTGGGAATTGTGACAGAGAAGCACAAGTGATCACAGGAGGTGATCTGCTACAGAGCTGGGAATGACCTTGGGGGAATGTATTTGGAGGAGAGGAGGAGAGTGAAGATTGCCTACTTTATTCCTCAGCATCATGGCTGTACGGGGAATTAAGTAACTGCCTTATCTGTTTTCCTACTGTTTTGCATTAATTTTCATGTTTTTAGTCTTCCATTCATTTCCTGATTTTATATGAATGCCACGTGTCTTAGGATTTTGCTATCACAGCTAACTATCCCCAGAGAAATCCCAGGAAAAGTTGTTTAACAAAAACTTAAATCAGTTTCTTGTTCACCTAAAATGGTTTACGGAGGTTTCAAATTTGATGGTCATTGGGAAGGTCTTCCTAGAGTGTTTATGAGAGGAAATATTAAAAAGATCCTTCATAACTAACATGAAGCATAAAAAGTCATTTTAAGAAGTGCAATCTTTTTTCTAAGTGTTAAAATGGGTAATGAATACTTATTAGGCCATATCTGTCAATGGTACATATCATTTCCACACTCACTTGATTAGCTTCAGCATAAAGTAAAAAGGCAGACCTGAAAGTGTGGAAAAAACGGTAGAAAACCACCAACTATTGTGTTTCCAGGAATAACAGCCAGACAATAATTTTAGGTTCCCTGCAAGACTAAACATATTCAAAAAGTTTATTTTTAATGAAGACAAAGAATATCGTGGTTCATAGTGTTTAAGTTGAAAAAGAAAGTGTGGGTACACAAAGATTAAAAAACAAGTATGTGTAAAAATATAATACAACTTCAGATTCTGTGCCCTTTCTCCCGTCTTTCAGTCTAGCATGCCTCAATTTATTTTACACCTTTGAGAGGAGCACAAGTTTTTTTAATTGAGTAATTGAAGGCTTGTTTCACTTGCTTGTTTCTCAGTGCATAAATAAAAGGATTTAACATTGGTGAAATTGATATGATGAGAAGTGAAATCCCTTTATTGATAGCTACGTCACTCTTGGATGAAGGTTTGATGTAGATGAAGAAGCAGCTGCCATAAGTAATGGAAACTACAATCATATGGGAAGAACAGGTAGAAAAGGCCTTTTTCCTTTGCTGGGCAGAGGGGAATCTCAGAATGGTCTTGATGATGGAAACATAGGAAAGAACAACACACACAAAGGTGATGATGAAGGTCAGCACGGCACCAATTATCACCATCTGCTCTAACAACCATGTATCTGAACAAGAGATTTTCAGGAGAGGAGCTGCATCACAACAAAAATGGTCAATGGTGTTGGAGTCACAGAACTCCAGGCCCAAGCCTAGACTAATAGGTGGGACAATGATGACCAATGCTGCTACCCAACAGAAGAAGATGAAATTCTTGCAGACTCTGCTGTTCATAATGGTCATGTAATGCAGAGGTTTGCAGATGGCCACGTAGCGGTCATAGGACATAATAGCCAGAAGAAAAAATTCTGTTGCTGCAAAGAGGTCTATAAACAGTAGCTGAGCGACACAACCTGTATAGGTAATGGACTTGTCCCCAGATGAAATGCTATATAAAAATCGGGGAATACAAGCAGTTGTTAGTGAAATTTCCAAGAAGGAGAAATTTTTGAGAAAAATATACATAGGTGTTTTAAGGCTGGGGTCAGTCAGAGTGAGGGTGATGATGGTTATGTTCCCAGAAAAACTCAACATGTAAGAAAGAAGCAGAAAGATAAAAAGAAGAATTTTCAGCCTAATGTCATCTGTCAGACCCAGCAAGATGAAGGTTGTCACTGTTCGGTTTCTCATTTTTGATTATTGTCTCTTGACCAGCCTGGTTAAAAAAGAAGAAAGACATTATTTACAAGACTTCAGAATTTAGTCAGATGTTAACCTCATGACAAGTTAGCTTACCATTCCTCTACTGCCATTGGGTAGTGAAGAAGCAAGCACACAGTGCATGCTGGTCTTTGATCTTCCTTTTGTGTCACACAACAGCTCATATATTTGAATCATAGAATTCATACTGATATCCTATGTCTGCAGTCTAGCTGGAATCGATGCTACAATTACCCTATTACCCAAACCACATGAAGATATTACTAAGAAAGAGAATTACAGACCATTCTTACTCATGAACATTGATGCAAAAATTGTTGACTGAGTTTTCTGTCCCGCCTGTTTCCCGCAGTCATTAAGGCCCAAAGAAAGCACAGAGAGTTCTATATTAGTTATAAACTGATAGGCCTAACCCAGGTTTCTTATTAACTCTTACAACTTATATTAACCCATTATTCTTATCTGTGTTATCCACGTTGCTTGGTGCCTTATGTGGCCATCAGTCACATCTTGCTTCTTCTGGGGTTGGGTCAGGACTCTGTCCTCTTCCCAGAATTCTCTTGTTCTCATTGATCCACCTCTACTTCCTGTCTGGTTGTCCCACCTATACTTTCTGTCTGGATACTGGCCAATCAGCATTTATTTAAAGTATAATTAATAGAATACAGACCATTATCCCACACCAAAATATACTCAATAAAATACTGGCAAATTGAATCCCAGAACACATCAGACCCATCATCCACCATGATTAAGTAGGTTTCATTCCAGAGATGTAAGGTTGGTTCAACATACAAAAATCTGTCAGTGTAACCCACCATATAAACAAACTGAAAAATAAAAACTACATGATCATCTCATTAGATGCTGAAAAAGCTTTGAACAAAATACAACATCCCTTCATGTAAAAGGTCTTGGAGAGAGCAAGTATACAAAGAATATACCTAAACATAATAGAGGCAATATACAGCAAACCAACAACCAACATCAAACTAAATGGAGAGAAACTCCCAGTGATCCCAATGAAATCAGGAATAAGACAAGGTTGTCCACTCTCTCCATAGCTATTCAATATAGTTCTTGAGGTTCTAGCTAGAGCAATAAGACACCAAATGGAGATCAAGGTGATACAAATAGGAAAAGAAGTCAAACTCTCACTGTTTGCTAATGATAAGATAGTTTACATAAGTGACCCCAAAAATTCTAACAAGGAACTTCTACAACTCTTAAACACTTTTAGTAATGTAGCAGGATATAAGATTAACCCAAAATAATCAGTAGCCCCAGTAGCACAGACACTGAGAGAAACAATAAATAAATGGGACCTCCTGCAACTGAAAAGCTTCTGTAAAGCAAAGGACAAAACAACTGCTTACAGAATGTGAAAAGATCTTCCCAATCCCATATCAGACAGAGGTCTGATCTCCAAAGTACATAAAGAACTCAAGAAATTGGTCATCAAAAGAACAAATAATTCAGTATAAAAATAGAGTACAAACAGAATCAGAGAACTCTCAACAGAAGAATCTAAAATGACTGAAAGACACTTAAGTAAATATCCAACATCCTTATACATCAGAGAAATGCAAATCAAAACAACTCTAAGATTCCAGCTTACACTTCTACGAATGGCCAAGGCCAAAAACACTGATGACAACTTATGCTGGAGAGGTTGTGGGGAAAAGGGAACACTTCTGCATTGCTGGTGGGAATGCAAGCTGGTACAGCCCCTTTGGATGTCAGTGTGGTAATTTCTCAGAAAATTAGGAAACAACCTTCCTCAAGACCCAGTATTAGCACTTTTGGGTATATATCCAAAGGATGTTCAATCATACCACAAGGACATGTGCTCAACTATGTCCATAGCAGCATTGTTTGTCATAGCAAGAACCTGGAAACAACCTAAATCCTCCTCGACTGATGAATGAATAAGGAAAATGTGGTACATTTACTCAATGGATCACCATAGAACCTTCATCTGGCGATGGGTGGAGATAGAGACAGAGACCCACACTGGAGCACTGGACTGAGCTCCCAAGGTCCCAATGAGGAGCAGAAGGAGGGAGAACATGAGCAAGGAAGTCAGACCACGAGGGGTCCACCCACCCACTGAGACACTGGGGCTGATCTATTGGGAGCTCACCAAGGCCAGCTGGACTATGACTGAAAAAGCATGGGATAAAACCAGACTCTCTGAACATGGCGGGCAATGAGGGCTGATGAGAAGCCAAGGACAATGGCACGGGGTTTTGATCCTACTTCATGTTCTGGCTTTGTGGGAGCCTAGCCAGTTTGGATGTTCACAACAATAAAATAAAATAATTACATCTTGAATTTTGCAGGAAAATGGATGGGGCTAGAAAACATCATTTTGAGTGAGGTAACCAGACACAGAAATACAATTATCACATGTACTCCCTCATTAGTGGTTTTTCAACACAAAGCAAAGAAAACCAGTCTACAAACCACAATCCCAGAGAACCTAGATAACAATGAGGACCCTAAGAGAGACATACATAGATCTAATCTACATGGGAAGTAGAAAAAGACAAGATCTCCTGAGTAATATGGGAGCATAGAGACCTTGGGAGAGGGTTGAAGGGGAGGGGAGAGGCAGGGAGTGGAGAAGAGAAAATGTAGAGCTCAATAAAAATCAATTAAAAAACAAATAAATAAAAATAAAAATACAGGCTCATACAAAGAATTGTTTTCCCAGCTTGCATATGGAAGTGTGGAACTGACTCACCTGGTTACTTGATTTTCTTGATGAAAACCCTGGTGGCCCCAACTAGCTGCAAGTTTCATGTTCTCTAGATAGCGAAGATTTTTATCCTTTGATATATTTACAAGAAGGTGTTTCAATAAAGGTATATTTTTAGACAAAACTCTAAAATGAAGTTCTCTGTGTTTATTTTTTAAAACACATTCAATAGCGGTATATTTACTCTCTGTATGGCCATCATTTTTATTCAGTTCCCTGTAGGGAAGTCAGGGAATGAGAATATGGTATCATAATCAAAGAGCTATATTCTTGTTATTCTGTTTTTGATCCACCTCTGTTTAGTTTGAGATAGTCTTAATACTTTGTTATATATGACAGTGTGACCTAGTAATATCACATCAAGAGAGTAGGTAATTTCTTTTTTTTTGTTTTTTGTTTTTCGAGACAGGGTTTCTCTGTGGCTTTGGAGCCTGTCCTGGAACTAGCTCTGTAGACCAGGCTGGTCTCGAACTCATAGAGATCCGCCTGTCTCTGCCTCCCGAGTGCTGGGATTAAAGGTGTGCGCCACCATCGCCCGGCCGAGAGTAGGTAATTTCTTAAGTTTATTTTCACTTCCCCTTTCCTTTATATTATATTTGTACAAAATTGTTTTTGCTTTTCCACTTTCTACTTAAAACATGAACTTATTTGTTCTAAGTATGCTTTAAACTATTTTGGCCAAAATTATCACTATTGGGTTCCTTAAATATTTTAAACATTTGTTCCATTGTATGATTTTTAGTTGGCAAGCATTCTCTCCCTCTCTAAGTATTTTCCTTTAGTCTGCAGAAACTTTTTAGCTTGGTGCCATCTCGTCTGTCTCCTCTTCTTATGTTTTCTTCTGGTTATTTTGTTGTTTTAGGTCTTACATGGAAGACTTCTATTGCTATGTCAAAAGTGAATGAGAACAAGCAAGTGCTGCCAGTGTGTGGAGAGAAGGCAGCCCACCATTTAGCTATCAGGAATGCACAATAGTACAGATATATTAGAAAATGACATAAAGGTTTTAAAAACGTAAGAATAAAATTATGATGTGGTTCCAAATTCCATATCTTGTTTTATATATAAAGTTTTCTCCATCATATTAATTGAAAATTAAATTACCACATTGTGGACTTGGTTTATTCAGTTAGAATAGTGTCCTTTTATTCCACGTATGTTATTACAGATGGCAGAATTTCCTTCTCACTTAAGTTGTACAGTATTTTATTTGGCATATGTATCTTATTTTATTTATTTATTCATCTATTGATGGATGCTTAGTTTTATGTATTGGAATCATTGATGATGACAAAATGAACATGGGAGTGCAAAAATAGCTTCAAACTCAATGCAATTTATTGTATATGTATTTCAATGGATCTAGAAAGTATTATATAAAAGTTTGCAGAAGTTATGCTGAAATGAACATATTTGTTTTACCTATACAAATAAAGTCATAGAATGACTTCTAAGAATTTTCTTTTCATATGATCCTCATAGCAAAAATTCATTTATATTTTGAGACTATCTTTAATATTATAGTAATTGGTCTGACTCTCTATAATTCTTTTCTATCTACTAATGTATAAAGAGAGAGAATATTTCCTGTACTTTTATAAGTTTTAGAAACTATGAGCTTTCTATTCTTATTGATTTCTTTGCATCAGCATCCTTAACAATATCTAGTTTATGGAATTATTGTGATCATTTGTTGAATAATTCCCCAAGAATTCTTCTTGGACCGTAAGTTAGAGTCAATATCTCAAATTCTTTTGTCCATTTATGTCTTCGTTTTACTTTTCTTCCTTTGCTACTTAACTTGCTTCAACATTTCTGCTAATTTATTTTGTCATTAATCAATGGCCATTGTGAATACTATATTTTTGTTCTTGTAGTCTTGATTAAAATGAGAATTTTTAGTGCCTCTAATAACCTTCTATGCTCATCTAGTGAATTGACAAAAGGAGGAGTGACGCTTTTGCCATTTGGAGACTATGTCAGGGGGATTCCAGATTTATTTCTGAAGATGGTATTGTCTTCTGGACTTCTTTATCAATGCAATTGGAATTTTTTTCACAAATCCAGATAAGATTATCTTTCCAAATGTGTTATGAAAAATTTTGGTCTGTTAAGTGTATTTTCTAAATAAAGAATTTTACTTTCTTTCTTTTTCAAGCTAGAAAAGGTTTCTTATGAAATTTATAGCTCAATGGTTACTCATGTTTTATGAATTTTACTCTGGAAGAAATCCAGAGGTGCATTTTCTTAAAATTGGTGGATTGAGGCATGTTGTGTCTTCTAAGGTAGTTATAAATTAAAGCATTAGATGTTCATAATCAGACAAATACATCTGTTTTTTAAGCATCTCTACAGAATAAGAGAAACTCAAGTACTGGAGAAACAATTAGTTGATAATCAGGTAGGCTTCATTATGATTAGGATATCTTCCTTTCAGAGGAGGTCATTCAGGAACTGAGCCCAAATATGAAAATTCAACTCTTAAGTTTTCATACTGTATCCTAACTCATAGCAGAATTGCAGATGTAAAAACTCTCTTGTCTGACTAGTAGTGTCCACTTTGAACCTGAATATGAAATGAATGTTCTGATAAATCAATTCAGTTTAGGTATACTTTTAATGTTGAATATTTCAAATTTTCTTGTTCTGAACTAAGTAATCACAACACTGCAGCGATTTTGGAGATTTCATGAAGGATATTACAGTTTCCATTTATATACAGATTAATGAAAGTGTCATTGTGGGTCATTTCTGTTTGCCTTTAAAATTACCTTGTCCCTGAGATTACTCATGTGCATATTTCTTATATATGATATGATTGATACACATTAAATAATTAGGAGAGAAGGGGTGAGTAAGATATGACCATATTCATTCTGAGGATGCATATATAAATTATTTTCAATGAATCCTATTATTTTGTATATTTAATTTTTGTAGAACAGAAAATGACATCATAAATATATGTTTTCTTGTCCAGCAACACCAATATTGTTTTTTGCTACCTCTGATATTTAAATGCACAAGTGTGACTACCACAGAGGCTAAGAAAATGGAATGGTGGCAAAGAAAAAAAAAGCTGAAGTGATCAAACTTCAGAACAAACAAAGGAGTAAAGCATACTTACTCTTCTGTAAGGCAATCATGACTTCAGGTGATCTATTATATTTGTTTTCCTAAAGGTGAAGCCGACAGTGCAAGGGTGATCTAACCTTGTGAAGATGTACATGGAGAGAGAATTCTTTTACAGAAGATAGTGCTGTTTTTGGTTAGCTTCACATTAAAGATTTCATTTTAGTCTAAACATAGTAACCAATTTACTATATCTCCAAACTGAAATGAAGGCATATAAAATTATTGTTAGAGTATTTTGGTAGATAATTTTCAATTTTTCTAGACAAAAAGAATTTCAAATTGTAAAGAAAGGTGACTATTTTACTATACAGTCTTTTATGGATATATAGAGAATAAAGAAGGAGTCCTTCGTGGCCAAACACAAACACAGTTAATGACTGTGATAATCACTAATTGGCAGAGTATCAAACAGTAGCAACAATGGGACTTGCATCCTCAGAGACAGTAATACACAACAGTTTTATTAGACACATTCTAAGTATAAATCAATAACTGTCTGGCAAATGGGCAATTCAGAATTTTCTGAAAATTCTGTGTTTACCTTAACTCATAGGTAAGAAAAGATAAAACGTTGCTTGATATCTGTTTTGATTGAAAAAGTAGAAATATACTCAAAGGTCATTAATATATAAGTGTAAATACTTTCCACATTAAAAATAAATAATTTCATCATTCTATACTAAAATACCCTCCTCATTGGCTCCTGCCTCTCCCACTCTACTCTCTCCATCTCTGCACAGATCCAAAAGACATGGACATTGGGAAAGTATTGGTAGAGGGCTGGAGGTCACTGGGGTGGGCAGAGGGAGATATGAGAGGTGTAAGATGGGAGTAACCAGAATGTGTTACATATACACACATAATTGTCAAAGAATAGATTTAATTGATTAAAAGGAGATACCTAAGTTTTTCCATATTCTTGATAAAAATTCAGCTGTCAAATATGTCACCTTTTCAACCCAAGGGAGAAAGAGTTCAGAATAACTGCTCAAATCAATTGATGAAAAGTTTTTGAAATTTTAGAAATAAAGAAGACATCCAACTTTATTACTTAAAAAGCCACTGTTTCACAGGTTCATCTGGAAGATACTGAAAGAACAGAAAAATGTGTTCAAGCTTAGAAGATGCTTTTTGCCTAGGGTATAGAATGAATGAATTTAGACGGGCAGTGGTGGCACATGCCTTTAATCCTAATCCTCGGGAAGCAGAGGCAGGCGAATCTTTGTGAATTAGAGGCCAGCCTGGTCTACAAGAGCTAATTCCAGGATAGGCTCCAAAGCTACAGACAAACCTTGTCTTGAAAAGGCCCCAAAGATAAAAATAAATAAAAAAGAACGAATGAACTTACACATAGTTTATAATTAAAAAGATTATCACCAAAACTGTGTACTCTTTAATTTTAACAACTGTTAGAAAATGATGTGGGCAGACATGCTGTTGATCTAAAATTTTCCAGTGCTGATTTAGCTGGGTGTGGCATAACAGGTAGATAGCAAACAGCATTCATAGTAATAGAATTCAAAAATGTAGAGAAAACTCAAATTAAACAGCTATTTTTTCTAATATAGATGTCTTCTTCCTTTATAGAGTTTTTTTTAGAAATAAGTCATAGCAATAAATTTTAAAATAAATTGATGAGCCCTTCTTCCTTCTAAATGAAATAAAAATACAGCTTCATCCTTCATAAACTTAATTCTATTCATTCTTAATTTAAATTTTTGTGATTTTAATTTAAATATAACATTCTCCCATTCCCTTTCCTCTTTTCATACCCTCCTTTCTCCACTGTTCTTTAAATTCCTTTTCATCAATTGTTATTCCATGTGTATATGTACTTCATACACATTTACCTATACAAAAGTTTCCAAATATAGCTTGTTGAGTCCATGTAATGTTGCTCATATGTATGTTTTCAGGACAGATCTTTTGGCAACCAATTGGTGCATTCAGGGGAGGGCACCTCTCTCAGTTTTGTTGAGTTGTCCATAGTTCTTTGTGCAGGATTGAGGTCTAGTGGATTTTTCTTTGTGCAGTCTTATATGTTCATTGGTGTCACCCTTGTTCAGCTCATTTTTAGGCAGTCCTGTTGATGTGGCTTTATGGGTACAGCTTCTGATGTTACCAGGAGGTACAGTCTTCTAGAAAACTTCATGACACTTTGGCTTTTACACTTTTTCCAACATTTTCCCCACACTGTTCCTTAATCCTTTGATGTGGGAATATTTGTAGATGTATCCTTTGACACTGGGCTCCACAACTCTGCATATTGCTGTAGTTAAGACTTCAAGTGTTGAAAAGGAATGTGGAGAATGCACAGTTTTCTTGTTACTGGTTTGATTGTGTCTAGAGATTCTCTACATTGAGTATGTAAAAAGGTTGTCATATGTACCCTTTATCATGTTAGAAATGCTCCCTTTCCCCCTACTTCAGCATGTTAAAGGGTTGTCATATGTGCCCTTTATCATGTTAGAAATGCTCCCTTTCCCCCTACTTCAGCATGTTAAAGGGTTGTCATATGTGCCCTTTATCATGTTAGAAATGCTCCCTTTCCCCCTACTTCAGCATGTTAAAGGGTTGTCATATGTGCCCTTTATCATGTTAGAAATGCTCCCTTTCCCCCTACTTCAGCATGTTAAAGGGTTGTCATATGTGCCCTTTATCATGTTAGAAATGCTCCCTTTCCCCCTACTTCAGCATGTTAAAGGGTTGTCATATGTGCCCTTTATCATGTTAGAAATGCTCCCTCCTCCTTAGTCTCCTGAAGGTTTTGTCAGAAAGCTATGCTGATTTTTATCAGCAGCCTTTTCTGCATATGTTGTAAGGAGGTCACTTGTTTCATTCCCAGCTGCTTGCCCCAAAATAATCACACAGAAACTGTATTGATTAAATCACTGCTTGGGGCATTCGATTTAGCTTCTTATTGGCTAACTATTATATTAATTTAACTCATTTATATTCATCTATATATTACCACATGGCTGTGGCTTACCCAGTAAAGTTCCCAGTATCTGTCTCCAGCAGCTCCATGGCTTCTCTCTGACTCTGCCTTCTTTCTCCCAGCATTCTGTTTAGTTTTCCCTGCCTAGCTCTGTTCCCCTATAACTCTGCTATAGGCCCCAAACAGTTCCTTTATTTATCAATATTACAGAAGGAAATCTCACATCATACATATATTGAGATGGTCATGTGATTTCTGGTTTTGAATCCATTTATATGACTTATTGCTAACAGAATGTGCATGGGGTATACCCCAGAAGGATATAATATTACCTAAGTAAACAGGAAGTGCATTGTGAGCAACTTCCAAAACTCTAGAATTGACAGAGACATCTTGCTGCCTGGACAGTCACCCGAAGTTCTTCTGTACCATTGGGATATCCATCTGCAGCCTACAGGCCCATACTATATGGCAGACTCTTCCATGAAGCAGGAAATTTGAAAAAATGTTTTGTCTATATTGGCAGTTTGTCATTCACTTTCTTGTATGTGCTACAGAATGTCTGGAAAACTTTTCATGAAGGAGGAATCATGAAGGGCTATCTCACCTTCTTTTGGCAAGTTCAGTAGTCATTTTTATGTGGGGCCTGCATGCCCAGTTTATATAGCATATCATCAAGCAGTCCCTCAAGAGCAATTTCTTCCTCAAATGGCTAGCCTTGTCACATTGAAGGCAAATTCCATAATAAGTTTCTTCAATGCCCATAAACCTCTCTGAATTAATTGGTGCTGCTAGAAATAGTCATGTCTCACTGTTAATAAAAGTCCAAGTTCTTAAAACCTTTTAAATGCCATATTCTGTGTCTTTAAATTGTTGAAGATTATCTATCTAACTGAAATATATCTCTATCTAGAAGACCCAACTAGCATAACTATGTTTGACAATTATAAATGACTGTCTATTAATCTGCAATTTTAAATTATACATTACATTTTAAAATGAGCTATATAAACATAGTACCTCAAGCAAGAGTAGAAATACAGATATAATAACATTGACCTTAAATTTGAATCAATAAACCAAAGTCCATACCAATGTATATATCAAAGTCCCATTATTTTATTTTATTTTATTTTAGAAAGAGATTGATTGTGACCATTAGCTACTTATAACCAACCCAATGAAAACAAACATTTATAAACAATCATTTATAGAATGATTGGGCATTGTTTTCTCCAAACTCCTGTATGCTGTTTGTTGGGCGAAACACTTTTAGGGTTCATGGACACCTTTTAGTGGGTCTTGTTCCATAAAACTACATTAGCCTGGAAGGAATCCACATGTTCTCTTTTGTGGAAACAAAAGCAGAACCTCTTTTCCAAAGTAACATATCCTTAGACTCAAATTTTGAAGTCAAGATACCTTTAAAATATATATGTTGGTTTAGTTGAGCAGTCCAAGAATCAAATATTTTTCCCAGCAATTAACTCATTAACAGTCAAAAAATCCAAAGAAAACACAATGATACACATAATCCATCCTCTCTCTATATTCCATCTTTACATGACTATTTTTTACTCTACTACTTTTTAATATTTATTTTACTTTTACTCCTTTTATCTATGACTGCCTGTATTCTTTCTTCTCTCTTTCCTAAGCCCATGCACATTTATCCAACAGTACGACCCATTCAAAGGTTTTTTTTTTTTTTGTCTGATTCTGTCTTATTGTATATCTGTAATCTTTTCTGACCTGGAGAGTTTTTTTCAATTACTAAGAAGATGTGGCTAGAGCTAATGCTGCAGCTTTGCCAGTTGGCTCTGCCCTGTCCACTGTGGCAGAGGTATGTTCACAGCCTCTGTGAACCATGTTAACTGCCCCAGCTCTAGAGACACAGCAGGTCTATATCACCAGTAAGCAACTTATAGCACTCTACTCACAAACCCCATTTAATTACTTTGTAGCAGGATTTCCCAAAAGATCCAGAGCCATTCATGCCACCAGCACAAACCAGGAAACTGTCTCTTAAAGAAGCTATGCCTCTGCTTACAGCCAGCAAACAGAGGCTAACTGAAAAAAATGCGGCTACCAAGAAGCTCCAGTTGATTTCTGTTTTTGTGGGCCTAGAACCTTCCTCACCCTTTTAAAAAATGCTTTCTTAGGCTATATGTGTATATGTGTTGCCCCACATTGGGTGCCATTATGTAAATGAATACTGTGCTTTCATTTCCCAGCTACATAGACCCAAATAATCACACAAAACTATTTTAATTACCACACTGTTTGGCCAGTGGGTTAGGTGTATTCCTAGCTAGCTCTTTCATCTTAAATTAACCCTTTTCTATTATTTTATATTTTACCACAATGCTCAGGGTTTGTTGCCTCACATCTTGTTTCTTGGACAGCTACATGGCATCTGTCTGACTTTGTCTTCTTTCTCCCTGCATTCAGTTTAATTTTCCTGCCGAGCTATATTCTGTCCTGCTATAAGCCATAGCAGCTTTTTTATTAACCAATGGTAGTAAAACATATTCACAGCATACAGAGGAGAATCTCACATCAACTCATAATCTTTCTATATACTCTTCAATAATTATCCTATCTTTGAACTTTGGGTTAAGGAAGCATGGTTTAGATGTCTAATTAAGGATTGAATACTGTGAATTCTTGCCTGTTTTCCAATTGTGGGTTTCCATGTTATTCATTATCTACCATAAAAGAAGACTCTGAGATGAGGATTGAGAGATAAACTTATCTACTTATCTATGGGTATAGGTCTTTAGGAATCAATTTAATACTTTATCTTTAGTAGCTGGTTTAATACTAGGTCTATTTAGCAGAATAGTAATAGGTTCTCTCTTAGGGCTTATTACCTACCCAGACTACCTAATAGTACTGGGAATGAGTTTCATTTTGTGGAGTGTCTTAAGTCCAGCTAGAAAATGGTTGGCTACTCACATAACATTAATGCCACTAGTGCAGTATTGGTTATAACTTTCCAAACTGTTGTAGCTTTCAAGGCTCACAGCTGGATATGACTGATGATTACTTTGTTTCCCAAATGTCATCACCACACCTTCAGGAACTATGACAACTAGTCAAAAGCATGAAGTTTCCAGGTGTGCACCAGTTTGATTCCTCTATGTTCTGTTACTCAAGCATTTGGTGTGTTTGGCAACAGGCTGTTACTTCTGGAGGGGAACCATTGGCAGTAGTATGTAATGTTTGTGGGGAGGTCTATGTGACCTCACCAATCAGCAAGGTCAAAAGAAGTATTCCATACCTGCTGTTAGGCTTTTTATTTATTTACCTGTGATATGTGGCAGGAGCATTGTTGTCCCATTAAATGATTCTATTTAAGCCCTTTTATATATGTATACATATAATGTTAAGAAGCTTCTAAAGTTTCTATTTTTTTTTCTTTCCAGAAGACTTTCAGTGTTAATTATGACTTCTCAAATCCCACTTCTGTCTTTTGGTCCATCTCCCACAACACTTAACCTTTATTGTTACGTTATCTCCAATCCCCCCTTCATACCTTGTGAATTGTATCTCTCTGTCTTTTCTTAAAAGCTGATGGCTCCCGTGGTCCCTTATTAGTTTCATGATTTCTGTGGGTAGTTACATCACCACCACCAACAAAAGCACCACAACCAACAAAAAGCATAAGAGGTCACGTAATTGCCTGTTGTCTAAGAAAGTACAAAGCTTGTTATTTATAATGAAAAACAAGAAGAGATGACACCTTGATTTGTCAACTTGGGCACACTTCACTTCTTTAAAAGAAATGCAATTTTCTTGAGTAAGTCATGAGAAGCTTGTTTAACTTGCTTGTTCCTCAGAGTATATATGAAAGGATTCAGCATGGGTGATATGGAAGAAATAAGCACTGACACACCTTTATTAATGGTTACCTCTTCTTTTGCAGATGGTTTGATGTAGATGAAGATGCAGCTGCCATAGGTGATGGAAACCACAATCATGTGTGAAGAACAGGTTGAAAAGGCTTTTCTCTTTTGTTGAAGAGAAGGGAATTTTAGAATTGTCCTTATGATGTATATGTAGGAAAAGACTACACATATAAGAGTAATGATGAAGGTCAATACTGCGGAGACTATTACCATCTGCTCAATTATCCATGTGTCTGAGCATGATATTTTCAGAATAGGATTTGCATCACATCCAAAGTGATCAATGATATTAGAATCACAGAATTCCAGACCCAAACCTAAACTAAGTGGTGGTAGAATAATCATGAATGCTGCTATCCAACAAGAAATAATCATTGTTCTACACACCTTGTTGTTCATGATGGTCATATAGTGCAAAGGTTTACATATGGCCACATAGCGATCATATGACATGGTGGCCAGAAGAAAAAATTCAGCCACCCCAAAGAGATCTGTAAAAAATATTTGAGTTGCACATGCATTGTATGTAATTGTTCTGTCTCCTGTTGAAATACTGTATAAGAATCTTGGGACACAGGCACTTGTAAATGAGATTTCTAGGAAAGAGAAATTTTGGAGGAAGAAATACATGGGAGTTTTAAGGTTGGGATCCACTGTGGTGAGGGTAATGATGGTTAAATTACCAGTTACACTCAATAGGTAGGTGACAAATAGAAAAATAAAAAGCAAGACCTGTAATTGAGGATCATCTGTGAGTCCCAGGAGGATGAATGTTGTAATTGATGTGTGGTTTCTCATTATCAACTTCAGGAATTTTCCAAACCTAAATGTTAATGTCAGAGAGACTTGACCTATAGAATTCAATGACAAAAATCATCAATGATGAGCATCTTCATAACTATTGATTCAATTCACCCAATGTCTGTGTGCTATTTTCATTAATGTGACAAATTTTAGTGAGACTATACATGCTTGCCCATATATATTCATGGTTTTAGTTAGTTGTTCAGGTGAGTGCAGTTTATAAAACATATTAGGGAGAAAATTAAAACAAAGCTGCAAAATATGCTCACTACAAACTGCACTCCTCAATTCCCTGTTTCTTCAGAGCTACATTCTGCATTAGTTAATTCTCAAACTGTTGCTATCTAGCTTCTAATCTTATTTACTTAAAATGTGCATTGCATATCTTTCTGTGATTTAACTCATTATAAACAATTAAACAAATATAAATGTTTTGATATACATCAAGCAATATTCTAACTGTACCACATATACATTACCTTACAATAACCTGCAAAGTATGGATGCCTATTATCTCCAGGTTATTTATTTTTTAAATGTATATGTGTGTGTATGTATGTATGTGTGTGTGTATGTATGTATGTGTATGTATGTATGTATGTATGTATGTATTATGTACATGCTATACTGTCTGTACATTGGAGTGAGAGGACAATTTGTGGTACTTGATTATCTACTTCTACCACGTGAGCCTCAAGTATTAAACTCAGCATTTCAGGCTTGGATACAATAACCTTTAACCTACTGAGCCATAATGTTTATTTTTTTAACTGAGCATAGTTTTTAATGCAATATATTCTGATTACAGTTTCCCAACCTCAACTCCTCCCAGATCATTCCAACTTTCTCACACGCTTAAATCCACACCCGTTTTTTCTCTCTATTGTTAGAATACAAGCAACTAAGACAATTAATAATAATAGTAAATAGTAATAATAATAATACAATAAGAAAGTAAAAACAAACAGAATAGAACAAAACAAACAAGAAAACAATCAGAAAAAAGAGACAAAGAAAGAGTACAAGAAACCTATACACACATCTTATTATCCCTAAATTCACTTGAAAGTGTGAAATCTGAGACACCAATAGGCAAAGTATGTGCCCACTCTTTCCTGGATCAGTGGAAAGCCAGTCTTCAGAGTCTTAGTATGCTTTAGTTACTGTACTCTTTTTATTGGAACATACTTGACTGAATGCTTAATTTTTACAAATTAAGTATTATGTATTGGTCATCCAAACAAAGGAAGAATTAGTCACATTTTTTTGTCTAAACCAAAATAATTGAGAAATAAAGGAAGGCACAGTTAGAAGCAATATTTGTATAACTAATGTAATAGAATAGTTATGGACAAAACTTAAATGCACACTTTTATACAATTATTTGTTCATTTCATGTTTAATATCAGGGCAGAGAGATATAAAAATGTCAAATATAGCTAATTTTTTTCTGTTTTATTCCTTAGACTGTTTAGTAATTTGATTACTTTATGTTTGAGCAATGTTTCATTCCATGAAAAGTTAGGACCAGAAGCTAGAGACTTTTTTTTTAACCATCAGTTAGACTAAGGTAAAATTTCCCCAAACATATTGCTAGAGAATATTTTCTATAAATTATGTTTTCTAACATATAAATTATGTTTTAGAGCTCAAAGTATTTTTTACATGATTATAAATAAAGTATTTTGAGATTAAGCTGTTTTACTATTCTTTTGAAACATTTCCATCAGAGAGCTATTTTAAAAAAATAATGACATATTCAACTGAATCATAGTAACTAGAATGTTTATGGACTTTAGTAAAATATTTCAGCCAAGTATGTAATATGTGGCATGTCTATCATGTCAAGCATCATTTCTTTCTCTTAGGAACCTTTAAAAAGTTTATATGAGTTTTCATGGACTCTAAATGCATTGCAGTCTGTAGAATGTAGGAAGTTATTTCCTCTATGTATCTGTACTGCTGAATCTATTAACTTAAAGTCTTGATTCATGTATGTGTAGACCTTTGAACAATGTCTTTCTAGATACCTTTTTTTTTGGCCTGAGTGAGCACTGCATTCAGATACTCCTGGCTCCACGTATACTGAGCGTCACCATTTGGATGAGTCTCCGGCCAAATAAAATAAATATAAAAAACAAAATGGGAGATAAAATGTGATAGAGCTTACATCAAATTGGGGAGTCCATTGTCATCAGAAGGTGACTGAAGCTCACACTCTGAGAACCTCTCATTCTGTTCAAATATATATATATATATATATATATATATATAATGTTTATATATTATATATATATATATTATAATATATTATATATTATAGCCATTCTTTGTCTAGCCCATGCTGACCTCAAGCTTGTTATCCTCTTGCCACTGTATCCTAAGTGATGGGAATTAAGTCCCTACATGAGGACACATCCTCCTCTTTTCACAGTCTCAACTTGCCACCCTGCTCTTTTGTTGTTCAGTTTTGTCTAGATCTAGAGACGACCTTTAAGATTTAATCATATATTTATGGCTTTTCCTGAATTCAGACTTAAACAAATGTTTAAAATTTAAGAATCCCATAATATTCATCTAAGTGATGTTTTGAGTACTTATTTTCCAGAAACTAAGAATGAATAATAAAATCTCAGTAAAATAACATTTTACTTGTGTGCATATGTTTAATTTTTAAAATCTTTTAAAATATAGATCTATGTCTGGGAGAAATTTTTGCATCTTTCTAAATCAGACATGGTAATAATTTCTAGGGTTATCCTTCCACTAAAAATTTCACATATTATTCTAGGTTGGTTCCATGAAATACTAATGCAAGTATTCAAAATTGATTGTCTAAGTCTAAAACTTTTATTAAAGGGAAAATATCTATATTTCTCACTCATCTTTTCCTGAAATTGTGTATACAAGACATACAGTAATACACTTAAATATAAGTGGAGTAAAAGTCATGTTCATCCTTACCCTTCGGCTTGAGGTCATTGCCTGACATCGGTTGACAGTTTATCTGTAGGTGCTAACACCAAGGCCCAGGTTGAACAGTGAGACCGCATCAGAGATGTAAACACTAGGTTTTCTCAGGGCTAAACTCATCCTAAAATGGTCCTTCAGTATACAATGAGCTCCTGGCACATATTTTCCTCCATGAGAGACCATTTGTCACTTAAAACACAGATGTGTTCTTACTTTCTTGTTAGCCACAATACAGTAACGCACAGCATAAATTGCTGGTTTTGTGATGAGCAATTGATTAATTAAGGATAGTTGAGTTTCTGGATACATTTAGCACTAAAGACTGTTACTATTATCTTATATATTCCAACTCTAATAGAAGACAGTGGAGGCAAGAAACAAAAGACTCCTTGGAGCCTCATATTTAAAAGTCACTTAGGAATCAAGATAATTTTTTTTGGCAATCACACCCTCACAGGCAATAACTGGGAAAAGCCCAGGGGATGAGAAAATATAACTACGTTAGACACACTGTTGGTGCTGGACAGCAGGAGTCAAACAATACTACTTAAAGTTTTTCTGTGTTGTCCATGATAATAAAACTGGCAGAAGAGGACTTTATCCTTACAAAGTAACTCATGGACATTATGAAAATTATTTAATAAAAGGAAAATAAAAATTTAAAATAAAACAGGGGTAAACTCAACAATCAGGGGAGGAAACCTGAAAAATTTGTTGGGTATCATTTTGTGTTGAAATTTATATTTTATTATCACATTTGCAATGTCTACTGTGAATTTAGACATTTGTTAGTATTTCTTATTTGCAATAAAACGTCTCAAGGTTTTGTGTGACCATTTTGGCACATGCTATAGTATACCACACCATGCGATGGTATACCACACCATGCGATGTTATACCACACCATGAGATGGTATACCACACCATGTGATGGTATACCACACAATTCAGGCATTCTTAGTTTCAGGTAGAAACATTTCATATTGTTGTGGTAGTTTTTATCAGATATGTTAAAAAAAATCTGGGAGGCCTCCATGTGGGGAAAAACTTGAGTGGGTCTGATTACCTTGGGGAGAATCTTAATGTGTTGGCTCGAGAAAAGACAGGATTTTCCTTTCTACTAGAAAGACTTATTTGAAAATGCATAGAGATAGATGATGGTAGAGTTAAGAACACACGGTTCCTCTTCCTTATTATAAATGACATCGCAGTTAGGTCTTGGGAAGGCCTGTCAATAACAAGTAGAGATCTCTGATACTCAGGAGTAAACAAGCCTCCTTCACAACAACCATCATTGGCCTGCTGAGAGACTGAGAGTGAACCAAGCAGGAACAGGGGTGCTTAGATATCTGGGCACAATCCCAGATAAATATGTACACTGTATATTCTAATGGATGAAGTTCTGCCTTCTTTTGTGTAACCCGTCTATGTACCATCACTTTCTCCCATTCTCTAAGACACATTATCATCTCATTAGTTTTGAAAAACCCCTTTGACAAAAACCCAATGTCCTTTTATAATAAAAGTTCTATAGAGCCTAGCGATGCAAGACACATATCTCAGTATAATAAAGGGAATTTACAGTAAGCACATAGCAAATACCAACTCAAACAGAGAGAAACTTACATCAATTCCACTAAATGAGGATCAAGAGAAGGATGTCTTTTTTTTCATACCTACTCAAGACAATACTTGAAGTCTTAGCTAGAACAATATGATAACTGAAGGATATCAAGGAGATACAAATAGGAAAAGAAGAATTTAAAGTATCTTTATTCAGAGATTACCATATTTTAATAATAAAAATTACCTAAAAATTCTATCGGGAAACTTCTAGAGCTGATAGACACTTTCAACAATGTAGCAGAATACAAAATTAACACACAAAATCCGTAGCTTTTCTATATACAAATGGCAAATATACTGAGAAAGAAGTCAGGAAAATAATGCCTTTCACAATAGCCTCCAAAATATCTTGGCATAACTATGACTAAGCAAGTGAAAGAATTGTATAATATTGTTTTGTTTGTCATATATATGGTCAGCAAAAATAGACAAATGGGAAAATAACATACTGAAAAGATTCTGGGTAGCAAAGGAAACAATAGAGACAAAGTCAACTCACGGGATAGAAGAAAATACTCACAAACATGGTAGGTGGACATTAATTTGCAAAATATTCAAGAAACCCTATCAATTTAAAAGGATAAAATATCCCAGTTGATAAAGCAGACAGTGGACCTGAATATACACTGAGTCATCTTGCTTGGGGACAATTTCTGTCTCTTGTCATTGGGAAAATGTGAAGCAAAAGCATGGGGGGAGGCTACAACGCTCATGCCTGAAATCTTAGTTTTGAGGAAACTGATGCTGAAGTCCCAAGTTCCAAGCCAGTCTGAAGACACAGCTTGACTCTGACTCAGTGACAGTCATGATGACAACAAAAAAATACATGGTTACCAGGAAGGTAAAACCATTCTGTCGTTACAGAGAAGAACACGACTGTTCTGGAAACATTAAAAACAGAATGACCATATGATCCAGAATTCCTACCTTGGATATATTTGTAAATGAACAGACACAATGATCTTCAATAAGCATTTTTATACTCACATATTTTTATCTTTATTTACAATAGGAAGACATATAAATAATCTGAATGTCTATCCGAAGATTTCTAATTAAAGAAGTCATCGTATAATATCAAAAAATAAGAAATAATTTAAAAGAAAATGCATGAAATACATATCATGTAGTAGAATATGATAACTGATAACTTTATGTTATCAGTAAATCTTGACACATGCAACACATAAACGAACTTGGAAGACACTTCTAAGCCAAACAATCAGATCACAGAATGACAAATAATAGAGGAGTCATTGATCCTTATCTATTATGAATAACGTCATACTAAACACATGTACAGGTATTTCTTTGGAGTATGCTTTAGATATATAGCAAGCGATATACCAAAGAAGAAGTATCTAAAAAAATTTAAGTATAAAATTTATGTTCACAGAAGCAAATTTTTCAGGAAGTTTTATAAAAAAAGTCAACATTAAAAGACTACTCTATTGTTGTGTATTCTATTTTCCTTGTAACTATAAAGTAAAAAAGAATGTACTGAACCTTAAAAGTCATTTCAGTTTCCCTTATATGCATTTAAATATTAGTCCTTAACATATATATTAAATGAAGAAATATAAAAATAATTACAATTTTTGAAAAAGATTTTTAATGGTTGTGGCATAAAGTAATAATGAGATGTGTTTAGGTAAAAAAATTTCAATGAGGAATAATGCAGTTGAGCAACAGGATGAATGGAAACTTGCTTGGTGTACATATTGGGTAAGTTGTGTATGAAGAATTTCTTAAATAATAGCTTTTGAAAAGACAGAGATATAAGAATTAGTGGGAACAGGAGGCTCTGTGGAAATGAACTTAGCTGAGGAGACAGGAGGGAATACAGAGGATTCTTGTGGTGAAGTTATTCCTCCAGGGGATGTCTGTGAAGTAGAAGTCTGTTGGAAAGATCACCTGGAAAAAGGTTTCCCAAACACCAGACATCCTAAGTCCTAAGCTGTCTTCCCTTCACAGTGGTGTAGTCGGAGGGAAATTGTGTGACTATTTCACCGATATATTCTTCCTCTTGAAGGGAACCCCAGAATAAATGTATCACTAAATTTTACACAAGCAGAAGAAAGATGTAACCAAAAGTAGATGTCTAGGGGCCCATTGGAGGTCAAGTTTAAAGACATCTGCCTTCATGACTTACATGATTCTCTGGAAAATTGCCCATGGTACAGAAAAATCTAGAGAATATTCATTTCCCAAGTTAGGGATCTCTTCCATTCTGTTGTTTCTTAGTATCCACCCCCCACTCTAAGAGAATATCTGGGGTATGGAAACAGAGCTAAGATGCATATTTGTTTTTCAGTTTCAGCACTTTCTGCAGGAGGACTTACTTGTTTGAGGTTTCTTTAAGCATTCTGTTAGGCTGAAGTTTAAGTTGGATACCTGAACGCTGGGAGGAGGAGCAGTGAAGGAGAGGAGCACCTCAGTTGCCTCCGGGTTAGGGAACCCACCTCCTCAGCATGTGTTTTAGGGCTTCTGTCACCTCCTTGTTACGGAGGGTGTAGATGATAGGGTTGAACATGGGTGTGACAACCGTGTAGAAGAGACTAAGGATCCGGTCTGTGGTGACAGAAGAGCCCGCTTGGGGCCTGATGTATGTGATACTGGCCGTCCCAAAGAAGAGGGAGACCACAAGCAAGTGGGAGGAGCAGGTAGAGAAGACCTTGTGACGGCTCTGGGTGGAAGCCATTGCCAGGATGGCTCTCAGGATGCGGGCGTAAGAAGTGACGATCAGAGAGAAGGGAATCATGATGAAGACCACAGTGGCTGTCATCACAGAGATTTCGCTCCTGTGCTTCCCAGCACTCGCCAGCCTCAGTACCGGGAGGATGTCACACAGAAAGTGTGGGATGATGGGGCGTCTGGGGAAAGGCAGAGTGAAGATGAGGGAGGAGTGAGTAGTAGCTGTGATGATGCCCATGATCCATGAGGTTCCCACCATGGCTGCACAGGCCCGCGGGTTCATTAGGGTGGAATAGTGTAGAGGCTGACAAATGGCCGCATAACGGTCATAGGCCATGGCTGTGAGCAGGCAGCACTCTGAGATGCCCAGGACAATGAAGAAATACATCTGGGCCGCACAGCCCCAGAAGGAAATGGTCTGGGGGCGAGAAGTGGTCAGATCAGCCAGGGTTCTGGGCACAATGTCAGTGGTGTAGAGAAATTCCACAACCGAGAGATGGCGTAGGAAGAAGTACATGGGCGAGTGCAGCCCAGGGCTAGCTTGTGTAAGAAAGATGATCACTGAGTTACCCAGCAAAGTTATCAGGTAGACCAGAAGCACCAACGAGAACAGTGGCTGTTGAAGGGCTCTGAGGTCAGAGAACCCCAGTAGGAGGAACTCAGATGTCATAGTTTGGTTTTCCTCGGCCATCACTCTAGGGCACAACTTTACACAGCTAAGAAAGAGAAATATGTTTGAAATAACCAACATTTCTGTAATACAGTAAAACACTTTCCACACAGTTCCTTTGCAAATCAAGACAGCTGGTGTCTTTTGTTTTTAGATGTGCCATGGATCTCAGAGATTAAACTCAACTGAACTAGTAATGAGGAAATAGCAAGGCTGTGATTTTGTCCAGGCTTTGGAGACAAAGCCTGTGTATCTACCATGGTCACTTTCTCTGTTTCACCTTCCAGATGGAGAGACCCAGCTTTGGGCTTTAAGTGAAGCAGTTATACCCTTTGTACTCAACACACTGAAACGGAAACTCAATTGGCCACAATAGGGACTGTCCCAAGGTAGAGTCTGGTGATCATCACAATGTGCCTAGGATTTAGGATGCCCCATAGTAATGTGATTATTTGCTACATCACAGCATAGACACATCATAATTAGGTCATCTGGCACCTTCTCTGATTCCTTTCTTTTCATCTGTGTCCTTGTGATCAGCTATACGTGTTACACTGTGCTAGAACAGTCTATGTGGGTGAAAATTCCCCTTCTCCTTCAAGCTTCAGTTCAGTGCCCATGGAGCGTGTCTATTCTACTTAGAAATACTTATCTATGTCATTTCAGCATCATAAAAACATTCAAGGTTAAATATGTCTATGAACAGCATTAACATTTTATGTAAAACATTTTTGAAAGGTGTTGTTTGTTGTGTCTGAACAGTAGTGGTGACAGGGAACTCACTGTGGGCTGAGACAGTTCCTTCCAACATTGGCCGCTTCTGGCTACAGGAAAAGTCTTAATTAAGTGTATTTGGACATATATGTCGTGGATTGTTGAGGACCAGGAAGTCCTCAACTATTAATTTTCGAAGAGAACATTTTTATTCACTCTCTCATGAGATACATATGCCGCAGACACGGGACTTCATAGTGTTCCTTCCAGTGTGAGATGCTGCAGGATGTGAGGGGAGGAGATGCTAACATTCCCAGGTGCTTCATTGCTACAATTTACTCTGACTGAGGCTTAATTTTCATCAAAGCATGGATACCGCACAGTATATAACCTTCCTTTCCTCTGTTCTGAAGATGGGGGAATGGAATTACAAACAGCCTTAGTAACTTCCCCCAAGCCATGGACCTAGAAAGTGACACTGGGCTCAAGTCCAAGTTTCTCTAACTCTAGAATCTGTGTCCATAGTCACTGAGTTATAAAGAGCCCCAGTTACATAGATGGGAACACATGCAAAGAAAGACAACATGACTAATTAAAAGTTAGGTAACTAGTTAAGAAAAGAGGACATTATGTCTTTAGTTTCCAGAAGCTGTAGGTCCAAAGATTTACCAACCATTCATTCTCTATGGTCATATCCTATATGAGTTTAGTCTAACCATTTGCTTACTTACTTTCTTACTTAGAAGGTTTCAGTTTTTGTCATTGCTCAAGTATCTGACCTTCACTGCCCTTTGTCTTTTGCCATTTTTTTTTTTGCCTGAAACTTACTTTTAGCGATCTCAACATGTTGGAAAGTCTAAGGTCTCTCAGTTGTCTGCATACAAACATGAGCACTAATCTAATTGTCATTGTAGAAAAGGAACTAGAGCCCTAAGATTGAAACTACCCACCTAAGATCAGGTAGTGGGAAGCAGAGCCGGAACTACTTAAATATACTTCAATCTATATTTAAGCCATTTACTTTGGAGAAATGAACTTGCATTGAGTAAATTTGAACAGAAGTGTCTAACCTCAGTGGTCACAGATTCTTCCAGTGCCCATTTCCGCTTAGTTAATATGTTTTAAAAAGTCTCAAGTGTTATTTTTTCAATTAGAATATTTAAAAAATATGTGTAATAAAGAAATTTGTGATTTTGATCACCTTTGCTGGATTCCTTCCTTCCCTGTAAATTGCACTCAAGCATTTGTTTCACCGAACATCTATCGTGTATGCTTGTAACTATAGAATGTATCATATTTTGCCTTTTGCCAATCACTTCAATATTTTTTGTAATGATTTTTACACAGAAAAAAAATCACATAGTGATCCAATGGTCCTTGAAAGCAAAGCAAAGCAAAGCAAAGCAAAACAAAACACAAACACAAACAATAAAAACATCAGTTCTTGTAGTAATCTATGATTTTCTCTAGTTACAAAAAACTCAATGTATACATTTTTAATAAGCCATTCCATTTTGTGACTATTATCTGTGATGCAAACAATATCTTTGTGGATATCTCTATTTATTTTTGTTCCATATTTTCCTGGGTAAATACGTCCAGAAATGGAAGTATTGGTTGTGTAGACATTTTTTGTGTCCTGTTGTGTTATATGTTTTTTAAAATCTCCTGAAGAATTGCTGAAAGCATCCCAATCTTCCTTTCCAAGGACAGCTAAGGAAACCCGTCTGTTCTCCCTTCCATTTCCGTGTTGCCATGGCCACACTGTGATCATCTCTTCACTCAATCCTCTGACTAAACTTTTCTTCAATATGTCATCTAAGAGGTGGATCTTCAGCACTCCTTCCTTACATCTCTCCTCCCCTTACTGCTTCTATTCTGACTATTTACTTCTCTCTGTAGCTTGCTTTGTCATCCATTTGTCTAACTTAGTTGGGACTGTGTTCACAAAGAAGCTGGCATTGAAGCTACTTTTCAAAACTTACCACAGAAGCCCAGATGTGACAAAGAATCACCATACTCTGAGCCACAGACAGGGGTGAGGATTTTTAAAATTTACCTGTTTATTTTGGCTTTAAAGAGAAGGTCTTACTATGCATCCCATGAACTCACAAGACTCTTATCTGAGGTTTAAATTTTTATTTTCACTTCTGGTAGACATAAAGTGTACCTCTTTAATTCTCATATTTCAGGACTGCTGTCACAGTTGTCCTTATCTGCAACTGATCTACTGAATTTCTCATCTTGCAAAACTAAAGCTCTGTACCCATTCAACAATACCCCACGGCTGGTTCCCCTGCATCTCCAACAAAAATCTCATTGACACAAACAGCCAGATACGTTGATCAGCTATTGCAAATTCAGGTGGAGACACAGGTGGTGCCACTAACAGACAGCGATGTGTCTGGCTCTCTGGATACCTGGTAGAATGTAGGGGCTGCTATATTCTTAGAGGGTGAATATAGCAAAAAACAACTCTTGAGCGATAGACTGGGTGTCTTGTGTACAAAGAAAATGGGGATTCTGGAGAATAGTTGGGAATGTGGGAGAGAAAACGGTGATGGCCCTTATGGGTCAGTGAGGGCAGGGAGCACCGCAAGACATTCTTCTTTGGTCTGTCAAGTTTTGACTTCATTTTTTTTGCCTAAAGTATCAATAGGAACTGTGTCTGTGAAGTAAAACTTGCGTGTATGCATGTGTGTATGTGCATTGTGTGTGTGTGTGTGTGTGTGTCTGTGAGTGCACACTCATCAGGGCAGATGTAGGACAGCAAAATAGAATACAGGCAGCTCTTTCTGTTAACCCTGAGAGGGAGATTGAATATGGAATTCTGATTACCACTTGTCAGGTCCTGTGGAAATTCTCACACCCATATCCAGTCTTTGTTTCACCATACACAACACAAATATACACAGCATATAGTCACAACACATCACCTGGCACATCTTCCCAACAATAGTGTATTGGCTTACCGTACACATCAAAGGTTGCATTGTCTGTTTATGTACATCGGCTTATATATACCTTGGCATATATTTACATGTCATGTGCAATTTTATCTGGAAGAAATTCCCCACTGTTTCCTAGATCCTTTTGAGATTTTCTCCTCATAAAGATGTGAAATCTGGGTTATACATCTGTAAAGAAAACGTCAAAACTCAGAAACCTTCTCCACGATTCTTTTCTCCTGTGCCCAGGAACAGGTATTGGTCCCCCAGACACAGAATTCTTAGATCCACGTGGGTTCCGCTCTGGCCTTTGCCTTCTCTTTCTGTTTCTGGCAGAGTCCAGCTTTACCAGACGAAGTGTGTACTGCATTGTGTGTGGTCCTTACCCAGGGGATGTGAAAGTGGTCACCTGGTCAGGGCAAGAGATGCTAGTCACAGGAGTGGCTATCCTCCTCCTCCTCCTTGAAAGTCAGCAGCTGCGGTGTCCACAACTATTTTGAGATTAGTACAGTGTCTTTATCTCCAGGGGACTTTGGAGGCACTGAGCTATGGTAGTGTTATTGGGTGAGATAATTGTTGCTGTCTCTCCAATGTCCGTTATATCTATCTTCTTTTTCCTAAAATAAAAGCTAATGGCTCTCCCTGCTCTATTATCTCCTGTTCCCTCTCCTGGATGCCATGACCTTCTCTTTGTCACAGATGACATGAGGCTTGAGGGCCTCCCTGCCTCATGTGTAGACTCTCCCCTGGGACTTTAATTCCTGTGTATGAAATCTCATATCCCTGATAAATAAAGATACTTCTGGCAGATAGTCATAGTTAATGACTAAATCTTAACTTAGTCGTATTGTTTTTCCTGCTTGGTTTGCTTTGCAAATAAAAGTGTTCTAGTGAGCTCATTGCTTGTGTGGTTACTTTAGGGATTTATTTAAGAAGGACTGGGATTCTGACAAACCATTTCTCTCATATTAGTCCAGTTGTACCGAGTAGGAGCTCAGAGTTCAGCCTTCTAAATATTATTAGTCTGGGGAAGGAGGAGTAGATGGCGGAAGTTGGAGAGTCTGGGAGTAGAATAAAGAACACCTCTGTGTGTCTGATACAACCTGGCCTTTCCCTCAATCCCTGATGCCCACTAGTTGATACTTGTCCCACTTCTCTCTTTCTTCATCTGTCCTTACCACACCACTCTTACTGAAATCACAACCAGCCCCTCATTTCTCAATCCAATGGGGAATCTTCTTTTTCCTTTCTTAATTTTAAAAATGTATTCTTCTCATACAATCATCACCACCACAGCTCTATCCATACATGACTTTTCTTTTTAAAGTTTTTATTTTTGAAATTATAATTTAATTGCATTTGTCCATTCCATTTCCTCTGTTCAGATCCTTCTATATACTCCTCCCAACTCTCCTTCAGATTAATGTCCTCTTTCTTAACTAATTGTTATTACATGCACATATAAATTTCATTACTGAAGTCTCAACTGAAATTTTACTTTTTTAGAAAGACCTTGAACACACTAAGACTACCTTAATCTCATAATGTGTGAAAATATTCACACATCTCCAAGAGAATAGCCATGCTTGCTTTTGATTTGGGTTCTCACTTCAGCTTTTTTTTCCACTAAAAAAAGACAGAGAAGGTTTTGCTTTGGTTGTAGAGACTGTTTGAGGGTTGGAAGAGATTGGTATATAGAGATAGTGTTTTGGCATAAATTGCAGATCCCTCATTAAATTCCATTTCAACTCACACTACTTGCCTTCCTTTATGTCTTCTGGAGTATAGAAAGCTAAGCAGCACATCTTCCAAGCTTGTTCATAGCTCAGGTTTGGCACATGGCACAGCTTTTGCCAAGCTTCAAGCTCCTGCAGGAGGAATGGAAAGCAGAGAGTGAGGCAAAGCTTCTCCTGGTTTATGCTCTTCTCCTCTGTAAGTTTAGCTCTGATTTTTCTGGTGACAGAGCTCTCAGCACATGGATGAAAACACAGGATATAGTGCATACATTTTTTCTAGGCATGCGTAAAGATGGCAGTCACGTGGCTTTAGAGATGGCAAAAAATCTGTCAAAGAATTTTGAGACCCATTAAAACAAGTTTAATGAGAAAAATTTTTCTCATATACTTCTCCTTTCTCTCTTTTAAAAATTCATGACCTCTTTTTTATTATAATCAAGTATATTCATAAATATAACCTGCTTGGTCTGTGTAATATTACTTGTATGGATGTTTTCAGGGCTGACCGTTGGGTGATAAACTGGTTTGCTCTTCCCTGGAGAAGACTATTTTTTCCCTTCTCAGCATTCCTCATTTGCCTGCATCCCATGTGTAGGGTTGAGACCTCATGCTCTTTCCCTGTCTACTTAGACATGTCTATTGTCCTTGCCCAACTCAGGTTTGGGCAGTCATTGGGTGAGACTCTATGTGTGTCAATTCTAACATTACCAGGAGTCATAGTCCTGCAGCAAACTCCCTGATCCTCTGGCTCTTAAAACCTCACTACTCTCTCTTCCATGTGTTCTCTGAGCCTTAATATAGGAGTGTTTTATAGTATCCATTGGCACTGGGCTCAAGATATACTCCTTAATTAGTTGTGCTTTTCTGTAATGGTCTTCATCTGTTGCAAAGAGAAGTTTTCTTTCTTTTTTAAATTGATTTTATTGAGCTATACATTTTTCTCTGCTCCTCTCCCTTCTTTTTCCCACCAACCCTCTCCCATGGTCCCTATGCTCCCAATTTACTCAGGAGAGCTTGTCTTTTTCTACTTCTCATGTAGATTAGATCAGTGTATGTCTCTCTTAGGGTCCTCATTGTTGTCTAGGTTCTCTGGGATTGTGAATTGTAGGCTGGTTTTCTTTGCTTTATGTCTAAAATCCACTTATGAGTGAGTACATATGATATTTGTCTTTCTGGGTCTGGGTTACCTCACTCTATGATATTTTCTAGATCCATCCATTTGCCTGCAAATTTCAAGATGTAATTATTATTTTTTTTGCTGTGTAATACTCTATTGTATAAATGTACCACATTTTCCTTATCCATTCTTTAGTCGAGAGGCATTTAGGTTGTTTTCAGGTTCTGGATATGACAAATAATGCTGCTATGAACATAGTTGAGCACATGCCCTCATGGTATGATTTAGCATCCTTTGGGTATATACCCAAAAGTGGTATTGCTGGGTCTTGAGTAAGGTTGTTTTTTTTAATTTTCTGAGAACTTGCCATACTGACATCCAAAGAGGCTCTACCTTTGCACTTCCACCAGCAATGCAGGAGTGTTCCCTTTACCCCACATCCTCTCTAGCATAAGTTGTCAACAGTGTTTTTGATCTTGGCCATTGTAATAAGATGGAATCACAAAGAGAAGTTTTCTTGACAAGGTTTGAGGGCTTCTCATATCTGTGGGGTCAAGGACAAATGTTTAGATTGTTGTTAGGGATTACACTGGTAAACCAGTGTAAGTCGTGGTTGTAGGTTTTCCTTCAAGATCCATGATTACACTACTGTGAATACTTGGCTAGGTTTCTAGTACTGGACATCATTTCCTCTTTTAGAGCAGTCTTAAGTTCAAAGAGAAAGCTGTTTGTTCCCATCAAGGTATGTGTGTCAGTACTGCACAATTAGGCTTATGGTACCATGATGGTAGTTACTGTAGTTTGTAGGCATAATAACTGGGCAGGACTCTTGGTTGCCTCTCTCCTCTGGAATCTTACATGGTGCCTTCAGCTACCCTGAAAGCTAGTCCTCAGGAAGGAGGCATTCAGGTCAGTTTTAGCTGGGGCTTCTCTCTGAGGTGCATGGTACCTTTAACAATAAGGACTTACCTTCCATCTCCTGGGGGATAACCCTGGGCAACTGAAAGAGCTTGTAATCTCTTTGGAAACTTTCGGACAACCCTGAGTAACAACTCAAAAGATAGCTTCTCATATCTGGTGTTGTGGTTTTCCTATGGTGGAGAGTATGACAGCCTGCAGGCAGATATGGTGCTGGCTACATCTTCATCAGAAGGCAATGAGAAGTATACTGTGTCTCTGGGTGGTGTCTTGAGCATATATGATATCTCAAAGCCTGTCTTCACAGTGACACTCTTCCTCCAATAAGGCCGTACACGCTCCAACAAAGCCACACTTCCTACTAGTGCCACTTCTATGAACTCATGGGTGCCAATTCCATTCAAAAACTACAGTTCCTACAGGTTTTGTAGTTGCTTCATGATATGTACTCACATTTTGAAAATTTGGAGATGGGGGATCTGATGAAGGAGAACATGTGATATTTATCTTCCTGGGTCTGGCTTTGCCTCATTTAATATGACCTTTTCTGATCCCACCCATTTATTTATAAGCAAATGGCTTTACATAGTGTATGTCTACTACATTTTCATCATATACTCACCAACTGAAGAACATTTTTATTTTTTATGTTTTATGAATAGAGCAGCAATGCGCATGGCTGAACAAGTATCTGTGGAGTAGGATACAGAGTCCTTTGGGTATATGCCAAGAAGTAGAATAGCTATACCAGATGAAGGCCAATTTTTCCCAAAAATAAGACCAAAGAAGATGCCAGATCCAGTATTTGAATAAATCACAAAATCGAAACATAAGAAACATGGAAATGCAAAGCCAACAATGAAAGAAAAGGAGATCATGAATTTGGAAGAGAGGAAAAAGGTACAAGGAAAGTGTTGGAGGAGAGAAAGTAAAGGGAAAATTATGTAATTAAACTATAATCTCAAAAATAAAATAATATAATTAAAAAAAATAGAACTCGAGAGAACCCAAGATGAGTCAAATATTTTTGCATGCAACATCAGGTATTCCATCATGTTCTTCATGGTTTTTATCATCCACTCACTAATTCTAACCTATTTTCAAAAGGATATTCTGCCAAATTTTTCTTTTTTTGTTCAGCCTGGAAAACTGACTCCATGGCTTCCCTTTAATTCCTGAGCTGCTGAAGGCTAGTCCCTCCAGCAGCAATGACCATGCAGGCTGGTGCTGAGCCTAAGTTTGTCGTGAGACAGTGGTCTGTGTTAGCTGCATTTACTTTAGAAGCTACCTGTACTGTGTACTAGTCACCCTGATGAGTGTGACTTCTGGGCTAGGCAGGTTCTCACTCATAGAGACTGTCCGATTGTGTATGTGGAATGGCTAAGATCCATCTGATGGAGTGCATTGGAGAGTGGGGGAGGCAAACAGAGAACTGAGATCTGCCCTGGAGCAGGTGAACTGATGGAACTCAGAACTCCTCCTGTTCTTCTCAGATTTTTCCCAGTAGTGGACCTCCCTACACTAGGCAGGAGGCTACAGAAATGAAATGACCTCCTGGATATGGGCTCACAGGTTTCAGTGCCAGCAGTGAGCTATACATGCAAGACATAGCTCTAGAGACTGAGAATTCTAGATGGCCATGGCCTTAGGGCTGTTAGTCTTCATCATTATTCTCATGTGATGGGGTTTTCTCTTCTTTCCAGAGGGCAGAGCCACGGGCTACCTCACTCTTCAAAGTTTGAACCTGTGTTGCTGTAACTTCCCAGTTCTGACCTTCCACTGCCCACTGTCGTCTCTCATAGATTGTGGAACGGTGTCCCGGGGGTTATTGAACTTGTGATTACCTTTTCAGAGAAGCCCCATTCAAGATGGTACTCTGCTGTAGAACATTATTTTAAGATGTGTTCCATTTGTTTATGCTGTAGAATGTTTGTTTAATGATGCAAAGATGTGTTGCATTCTTTTATGTTGCATTTGTTTAACTCTGCAAAGCTGTGATACTTTGCCTATCTAAAACACCTGATTGGTCTAATAAAGAGCTGAGCAGCCAATAGCAAGGCAGGAGAAAGGATAGGTGGGGCTGGAAGGCAGAGAGGATAAATAGGAGAAGAAATCTGGGAAGATAATATAGAGGAGTAAGAAAAGGAGGTGAGGAGGCCATCACTCCAGCCACCCAGCTACACAGCAATGGAGTAAGAAAGAAAGGTATACAGAAATGGAGGAAGACAAAAGCCCAGAGGCAAAAGGTAGTTGGGATAATTTAGGAAAATTATCCTAAAATAAACAAGCCAAGCTAAGGCTGGACATTCATAACTAGGAATAAGCCTCTGTGTGTGATTTATTTGGGAGCTGGGTTGTGGACCCCCAAAGAGCCAAGAAAGCCTAAAGACTTAAAAACAACCAATTGCAGCATTCACTATAGCCCACCTAGATGTGGAAAGTGATGAAATGATTTTCTTATGCATTGAAAGTCTACCACTTAAGAGAAGCCTGTCATAGTAAACCCGTTCACTGTATTCAAGGTTTGTGAAGACTGGGCTTGTCTTATGTATCTTTTCTTTTTGAAAGCAAGTACCATGTACAACCTCAAAATGCTTGACATCCATGAAAGAGTTGAACATAAAATGAGTTTATAGATAGTATAAAAACATCAAGTCTATAAAATTGATTTGAATGTACAAAACTGTACTAGAAAGGAATTTTAGAGTGAGTGTAAAGTGTTAAAACAGGGCACTTACTATGAACTGCACTCATCACTCCTTCTATACACTATAAAACTTTCTTTGGTAAGCATCTACCACTTACCAACTTACTAGGCCATTTCTTTTTTATTACATCTGTTTAATGTGGGTAACTTATTCCCACAAGCAAGCTCTATGTGTTCATAAATTTTGGTGTTTATTAATTTGCGTATATATACCCATCATCTAGAAAGTACTTTTATCCATTTATGGTATGTTTGTAATTTCTTTTTTTTTCAAGACAGGTTTTTTTTTGTAGCTTTGGAGCCTGACCTGGAACTAGCTCTTGTAGACCAGACTGGCCTCAACTCACAGAGATCCACCTGCCTCTGTCTCCCGAGTGCTGAGATTAAAGGCGTGCACCACCACCGCCCGGCTGTTTGTGATTTTTATAATGATTGGTGTTTGTAGAATGACACCAGTTTTTGGTGAAGTTGTTATATGTTTAAGCTGCTGGTTCCTTAAGAAGTAAACAAAGGGACTCTGCATGGGAGCAATGGAGTCTCACTTTCTTTAGCAGATCTTTCTGCACACATAAAAGTGCAGCTTCTGTATGAAATGGAAACCACAATCATGTGGAAAAGGCCTTTCTCCTTTGTTGTGCAGACTACCTGCAGAACTGTTCTAAGGATGAGTGTGTAGGAGAAAATCACCAAAGCCAAAGTTACTATGAGAGTGAACACTGCTAAGAAAAATGCCGTCAGTGCTGGAATCTCTGTATCTGTGCAATCGACCTGCAGCATGCAAGAAGAGTCTCAGGTGAAGTGATTGATGATGTAAGAGTCACAGAATTCCAGCTGGAGGTCCTATGATCACTGAGGAAATCAGCTGACCAGGAGGCAATTACGAGTCAACTGCAGACTTTGTTGCTAATGGTAGTTGTATAGTTCAGAGGCTTGCAGATGGCCACATAATGATCATAGGACACTGCAGCCTGTAGAAAAAACTCTGTCACTTCCAGAAGGATCAAAAAATTGCTTGTGCCCTGTAAGCATTATAGGAAATAGCTGTGTTCCCTGTAGCAATGCTGGTTAGAAATCTTGGAATGCAGACTGTTGTAAATGAGATTTCTAAGAAAGAGAAATTTCTGAGAAAGAAATACATGGGAGTTTTCAGTGAACATTTGACAGTGTCAGTGTAATGATGGTCATGTTTCCACTTACAATCTGTAGGTGTGTTACCAGGAAAAAGGAGAATATCACAACTGATAACTCTCAATCATCATGATCATTATCCCCAACTGTGCCCAACTGCCCTGAGGACAGGGGTTTAATGAACACAGAATACTATAACACAGACTCTGGGAGTTGGTGAGCAAAACTCAGTTTATAACAAAAGGGGTAAAGTTATATAGACAGAAATAATGGTGATTGGAAGTTCTGCTCCCATCTGTCATGGTGTTGTGAAATAGGCTCTGGGTTTGTGTTAGTTGTTGTTGGCCTCTGGACAGTTTATGAGACTACCTTTGTGGGAGCGTCTTAGTTTTGTGGGAGTATTTTTACCATGTGCACTTGCTTTTTGCTTTGTTGGCATATGCCTGCTAAAAGTCATCTGTAATTCCATGCCAATATGCTGTATTTGCTATGGCTAAGCTCTGGATTCTGATAGGTCTGAGGATAAAAAACTGGAATCTACTGATAGTATTTCAAATATGTGGATTGTGTTTTTACTCTGGACAAGGCAACCCAGCATTAGGAACAGGTATCCAAATTCCAGCCAAAACATCAGGGACAGGCCCCATTCCCACTTCTAGGAGTACCACAAGTAGACCAAGCCACACAACCATCATACACAGACAGAGGGCCTAAGAAGGTCCCATGCAAGCCCTCTAGCCATTGGTCCATGGTCGATGAGCTCTATGAGCAGGCCAGTTGCTTCTGTGGGTTCCTTTGTGATGACCCTGACTCCCTTTCTCATACAATCCTTTTTCACTCTCCTCAAGAGGATTTCACAGGCTCAGTCCAATGCTTGGATGTGGATCTCTGCATCTGCTTCCACTAGTTATGGACGAAGGCTCTCTGATGACAATTAGGGTAGTCTAATCAGTTTACAGTAGATAACCACCTCAGACTGCCTATCCACTATTGCTAGAAGTCTTAGCTGGGGGTTATCCTTGTAGATGTGTGGGAGTTTCCCTTGCACCAGGTGTCTACCTGACCTGAAATGCTCCCCCAATCAAGATATCTATTTCATTACTTTCCCATCTATTGTGTCCCGCAACCTGATCCCTCATGTTCCCATCCCTACGAACCCCAGTCTACCCAGGAGATTTCTTCTATTTCCCCTTACCAAGAAAATACATGTTTATTCCTCTGGGCCCTTCTTGTTACCTAATCTCTGTGGGGCTGTGATATGTAGTAACATGGTTATCTTTTACTTTACAGCTAATATCCACTTATGAGTGAGTACATACCATGTTTGTCTCTCTGGGTCTGGGTTACCTCACTCAGGATGGTTTTTTTTTTTTTACTAGTTTCATCCACTTGACTTCAAGTTTCCTGATGACATTATTTTTAACAGTTGAGTAATACTCCATTATGAAAATGTACCACATTTTCTTCCTTCCTTCCTTCCTTCCTTCCTTCCTTCCTTCCTTTTTTACTTTTTTGGTTTTTCAAGACAAAATTTCACTGTTTAGCTCTGGCTGTCCTGGAACTCACTTTGTAGACCAGGTTGGCCTTGAACTCACAGAGATCTACCTGCTTCTGCCTTCCGAGTACTGGGATTAAAGGCGTGCACCACAACCTCCTGGCTAAGTAACACATTTTCTTTATCCATTCTTTGGTTGAGAGGCATCTAGGCTATTTTCAGGTTCTGGCTATTATGAATAATGTTGCTATGAATATAGCTGAGCAAGTGTTCTTGTGGTATAATTGAGCTTCCCCTGGGTATATGCTCAAGAGTGATATAGCTGGGTCTTGAGGTAGATTGATTCCCAATTTTCTGAGAAATGACCATATTGATTTCCAAAGTGGTTGTACAAGTTTGCACTTCTACCAGCAGTAGGGGAATGTTCCTCTTGTTCCACATCCTCTCTAGCATAACAGAAAGCACTCTGTAAAGTTTTTTTTAAAGCTAACTAGGAAAATGTTCTCTCTCGTGAGGCTGGTGGTGTATATATCTAAACTATGTTGCAACAAATTGAGAACTATCTAGGCAGAAACACAAAGGCAAGAGTTGACAGAATGTCTCTACTACATAATAAAAATAGTTGA
>NW_004949320.1:105089-110299 GCF_000317375.1 Microtus ochrogaster | reverse complement strand
GGAAGTGAATAGAGCGGAGAAGGAAGTGGCCGCTTTTTTAAAGGGAGAGAGACCACGCCCCAATGGGCTGGTATCTCAGTGGCTATAGGCTGGAGGAGCGGAAGGACCTCCCGCAACAGCCCTGGGGACTTCAGGTGCACACAATCAGGCAGCTCTCACATGGCTGCCGGGGGTGGGAATGCAGATCCTCATGCTTTGCAAAGCAAGCGCTCTTCCCCACTGAGCCGTCTCCACGACCCCAGTGTTAGAGTCTTTAGAGGGCCAAATGAACGCATTCTCATCACCTGTCTGACTCCCAGATTTTGTTTGTTTGTTTTTGAGACAAGTTCTTTCTGAGTAGCTCTGGCTGGCCTGAAACTTGATTTGTAGACTAGGCTGGCCTTGAAGTCATAGCAATGCACCTGCCTCTGCCTCCCAAATGTTGTGATTAAATCTATATGTCACCGCACCTAGCTAGCCAATTGAAATTTTAAAGCTTGTAACCTAAGGGAAATAGAAGACCACTTAAGAAGGAGTGTGGCTTGATTTATTGGCAAATGCACTGCCTAACCCTGAACTTCCCTTTGCCAGTCACCGGCTTTTGCTCACCTAGGAGGGCATGGATATGTGTGATATTGTGGGTACTCTACCACAAATGTGATTGGAAAGACACAGGTGTGTCCTGCTCATTACTTATTCCACATCAAGGAAAATGGAGATCACTGTGTGTGAGAAGGTGGTTTGGCTGCAAGCGTTCTGTTGCTGGGATCCCCTTTACATGGAAAAAAACAGCAGACACCTCCATTATGTGTGTAAGGGCAAGTCACTGTGTCTGCCGTCTCTTCCCTCAGAATGAAGGGCACTAGGAGTGTTTGTGCCTTCTTGCAATGCCTTCCCCAGGGAGCAGGTCTTAGCTGAGATTTCCTTCTTTCCCATCCAGCTTATACACAGCTTTTTTTTTCTCAACACCGTCTAGGTAGCCTTGAGGGCAGGCTCTACGGGAACACAGTGCAGCTTGTGTAGTGGCCTTGCAGAGACTTTCAGACCCATTTGTTCATGGCCGTTCCTCTACCACTTATGAGAAACCTGGTCCGTGGGGAGGCTCGGGATCACTTGAGACAGCTTAGTCAGGATGAGTCTGGAGCCCGTGTCTGGACCGCATTAACCTAAGGTTAGCCCCCCCCCCTTTCCTTTGGACTGAGAGCAGAATGGAGGCCAGGTGTTGGTGATGCACACCTTTAATCCCAGCACTTGGGAGGCAGAGGCAGGTGGATCTCTGTGAGTTTGAGGCCAGCCTGGTCTACTGGGCAAGTTCCAGGACAGACTTCCTAGGTGCATAAAGAAACCCTGTCTCAGAAAAAAAAATAATAAAAAAACCCAGAATGGAGAGCAGGGTCACTAAATATGGCCCAACTGGACCAGGTTCAAATTAAGGTGTTTCATCTCTGCTGAAGAAGAGAGCAGCCCAGAGAGAAGTGTCCAGTTGATGGAGATTCCCTGTGTGGGGAAGAAACATGAAGAGGAAGGGGCTTTGCATCCTCCCCACACCAGTTAAAACGTCTGCCCTGAGTGACGAGACAGGCCTTGCCTTGTTGTTCACAGAGGCCACTGAGTAATGGTAGCTTCTCCTTAAATGGAGAATTTCCAGAATGAAGTAATAAGTACATCAGCAGAAATCAGAGCAGAAGCTGCAGACGCTGCAGTGGCTGCAGCTCAGCCTCATGCTAAGAGTCCTACAAAATTTCTTGAGTTCTTTGCCGATTATAAATTGAAAAAAAAATGTCGAGTCTGATGGAGCATGCCTGTAATCCCAGCCCTGGGAAGCAGAGCCAGGACAATTGTAAGTTCAAAGCCAGTCTGGGCTGCATAGTAAGCCCCTTGCTCAAAAACAAAGAACAAACCAGGGTGATGTGGAGACGGAAGGGGAGAGAAAAATGAGTGAGTTTCTGAATGAAATGTAGTATAGAGGGGAAAAGAACATGAGGCATAAAGACAAATGGGCATTTGGTTCTAGTTCCGTTGTTAGTTGTGCTTCCATGGGACAGACACTAACCAGCTTCCCAGCCGGAAGCACCCAAGCCAGCATTCTCAATAAGCAGTTCCTTTACTACTGCTTGGGCCTGGCCTATGAGAGAAATCTCTGCTGCCAGTCCCCTACGCCACCTTCCCAGAATGGCTGGGAAGATGCTCATGCAGGGGACATGTGTTATATCTGTCTCTCAACACAGGCTGTGAGGATGGGATCAGTTGGCTAAGATGCAGAATTACTGGTGAAGAGAAAGAGCCTCAGGTAGAGCTGGTAGAGCTGACTTCCTCATGTTGTTGTTGTTTTGTTTGTTTCAGACCCCCAGTACTGCTGGATGGAAGTGGGTTCTGCATTCACTCTTACATTCCAGGTCCCGGGTGCCACTACTTGCAACCATCTACTTTCTGATGGCTCATGTCCTCCTCATCCTGTGTTTCACAGGTTATATATAAACTTCTCGCTTTATAATATATAAACAACCACAGCTCTCAGAACTTGTAATTCCTTCATCTCTAATGTCAGATTTGTAGTTTTTAGAACAGCCTTCCCACTTCCAACCGTTCTGTATCTTAGAAAGTTCCCATAATAACAGAGGACAGGTTGGAACTCAAGGCCTGGTGCATCCTGTTTTCTGGATGGCCCTCCCCTGGGGCTGGGGCATGTGTGAGTGTCCTGAAGCCACTCAGGAGCCGGAGTATCACAACTTCTAGCATCAAGAATCCCTGAGCTATGGCTCGTGGTTGTAAGTTATTCTGTCTTCAACGCCATTGTCACCTGGCTCTGCAAACAGGACTTAGACAATGGGAAGAGAAGACGAAACTCCTGATCCAGACCTGAGAGCAGTGGTCACGAGTGACACCACTGTGCCTATGCCCCCCCCTTGATAGCCACCGGCTTTCTCATTGCTGACATCATGTCTTCCCTTCTGTGCTCATCACCTGAAGAGAGAGACTGATGGGCTCACCGATCAGCTCTATGTTCTATGGTAATTCCATTTTAGTCACAACCTCCCAAGGACTTTCCTGAACTATTGTAAAATAATAAAGTGTTATTTTTTGGAATGAAGATTTGGGTGAGGTTGTCTGTTGGCACAGTTGTTACATACCTGTGTCTGCACTCTGGAGAGTAGAGGAGGGATGGTTCCCAGAGTACTAAAGTTCTGAAAAGCCTCCCTTCTCACTGACCAGCCTCAGAGGGCTGTCAGAGCAAGCATCCTTCTAGCCTCAGCTGCTGAAGCCAAAGCAGACGAGGTGGGGGAAGAAATCCATCCTGAGACTGAGTTAAAGGAGCAGAGTTGCTGGGGTGAAGTCCCGAAGCCTTGTGTATTGTCTGCAGTTCTTCCATTGATCTTCATGCTACCAATCAATTCTTTCCTCTTCATTGACAGCAAATGAGAAAAACCAGCAATGCCCCTTCTGAGCAGGAAGGATTCATCTGGAGAGACTTCAAATCACTTCACTATTCTCTCTTTCACACCTCTCACTTGATGTACAGGAACTAACTTTCCAGCTCGCATATCATCGACATAAAAAAACTTGTTCTGCACACTTGTGCCTAAAACCTCTTCATTAGCACTGAAACAAGCCTTAAAGATTGGAAACTTCCTTGTTCACCTTGTGAGCTCAACAACCTCAGCAGCAGCAGCACCAGGCAGTTCTGCTGCCAAAGCTGGCTGCTCCTCCTCCTTCTCTTTCCCCTCCTCTGCCTCCCCCCCTCTTCCCCTTCCTCCTTCTCCTCTTCCTCCTCCACTGCCACTGTGGGGACCGCACTAGGGGCCGCCCTCTGCTGCCCAGCCTGTGTCGCCTTTTGGGAGGAACTGTCGGCTTTTGGGGGGGCAGTGGCACAGCTTTTGGGTCTGGCTTGCCTCCCTGGCATCTTACTGAGGGAAATGCCAGCCCAATCCTGCAGAAGGTGTTGTCAAATACTACAAGCTGTGAACGCAGTGAACAGTCCCAGCACGTTGACAGAGGTTGCTCAATGTTGCCTATATCTACAATAACTTCCCTCCAGATGTGGGCGGACTCCAACCACTCTGATTTATCTTAAATAACCCCCACTCCCTTCTCTTCTGAGAAGTCTCCCTAGAACTTCTATCTGCTCTGTTTCAGCTCTCATTTTCTTCTAAGAACTGTGAGAAACATTCGATTGCTTGTGTAGTTGGCTTCAGCATTCTCATCGTCCTTCCTCTCGGCTCCTCTCTCCGTCCTAATTATTCCCATCTTCTGCTGCTCTCAGATTTGTATTGCGCGAAACAATCCCACACCAGTTTGGATTCACAGGGGTATTTATTTTAGGGGAAAAACTTACAGAACACCAACAGCCAGGAAAGGAGTCTAGTCGCTGGAGCAAGAGCCAGAAACAAGAGAGCAAGCAGAGGGCTGCCACTCTTTTTTAATACACCACACCCCAGAGGGCTGGTATTTCAGCAGCTATTGGTTGAAGGAGCAGAATGCACTCCCAGAGCAGATGTAGAAGTCAGTAGTGGGGCACAACGCTCAACCACAACAGTACCAGGCAAGCTGGTACTGTTTATCCTCCAGAAAGGTGTACTACCCAAACATCTCAACCTGCTAATTACTGTGCCCCCTGGTGCTCAGCCTGGAATGGCTCCAAGCCAACCTGGTGCTTCCAACACAGACCAGGTTTATGTCATCTCCTGCAGGTACCATGACCCCTCCTTCCAGTGGGCCTAACCCTTATGCACGTAAGCGTCCTCCTTTTGGACAGGGCTATACCTAACCTGGACCCAGTTATCGATAATAAGGTTCAGCTACACTATTGATGACTAATTGCCTCCCCAAAGACTACAATACTATTTTGTTTCAATTTGTACTGTATTGAAGTTCAAAAATTTAAAAAGCAGAGCAATTTTTATATCATTGTTGCTGTTAATTGCAAATATAATTTGCTGAAATACAAACACAAAAAGACCAAAACGAACATGTTTCCTCCCCTGCTTAAATTATAGCAGCTTCCTAGCTATTTTGGAACACTGTTGTGTGTAAAATGATTGGCTTTCTAGTTCCCAGAGGATAGTAAAAAGCTAGGCTAAGGTTTAGCCATCACACTTGGCTATTTACTATTAACATGATGTACTAAAAATAGAGCCCTTTGAGAAGATGACTAGACATTGGGTATAAATGTAACATCGATAGGCTAATAAAGGTGATTGATTCCAATAATATCTTGTGATTTAATTATTTCA
>NW_004949320.1:103397-103994 GCF_000317375.1 Microtus ochrogaster | reverse complement strand
AATAGATCCATATCTATCACCATGCATAAAACTCAAGTCCAAATGGATCAAAGACCTCAACATATAGCCAGCCACACTAAACCTTATAGAAGAGAGAGTGGGAAGTACACTTGAACGCATTGGCACAGAGAACCTCTCCCTAAATATAACCCCAGCAGCACAGACACTGAGAGAAACAATTAATAAATGGGACCTCCTGAAACTGAAAAGCCTCTGTGAAACAAAGGACATGGTCAACAAGACAAAACAACAGCCTACAGAATGGAAAAAGATCTCAACTAATCCCGCATCAGACAGAGGTCTGATCTTCAAAATAGACAAAGAACTCAAGAAATTGGACCCCAAAAGATCATATAATTCAATAAAAAATGGAGTACAGACATAAACAGAGAACTCTCAACAGAGGAAGCTAAAATGGCTGAAAGACACTTAAGGAAATGTTCAACATCCTTAGTCATCAGAAAAATGCAAACCAAAACAACTCTGAGATCTCATCTTTCACCTGTAAGAATGGCCAAGATCAAAAACACTGATGACCACTTATGCTAGAGAGGTTGTGGGGAAAAGGGAACACTTCTACATTACTGGTGGGAATGC
>NW_004949320.1:101393-101856 GCF_000317375.1 Microtus ochrogaster | reverse complement strand
TGATATTGGAAGTTGACAAGATCTTCTGGCAAAAGTTGGGAGCGGGGGGGGTGGGGTGGATTTGGGGCAAAGGGAGATGGGGAGACAGAAGGGAGAAGGGGAGGATTGGGGAGAGCTTGGGAGAATGGGATAATTGAGATGAAAGATGGGCAGATATGTGAAGGCATAAATCGCAAACAATGCCACAGCAGTTTGGAATTATGATTAATAGGGTGATATTTATTTAAAGGGCAAAAAACTTACATATAACTGTCTCAGACAATAGCCCTCTGCGCAATCAGGAAGGAGTCTAGTCGCCTGAAACGGAGCAGGAAGCAAAGAGGAGCGAGAAGGGAAGTAGCTGCTTTTCTAAAGGGAGAGAGACCATGCCCAATGGGCTGGTATCTCAGTGGCTACAGGCTGGAGGAGCGGAAGGACCTCCCGCAACAGATATGGGAACGGGGAAGAAGTTATCCTAACTAAG
>NW_004949320.1:97993-100588 GCF_000317375.1 Microtus ochrogaster | reverse complement strand
ACAAGAAACAGATACAGAGCTGGGTGGTGGTGGTGCATACCTTTAATCCTACCACTCGAGAGGCAGAGACAGGCAGATCTCTGTGAGTTCGAGGTCAGCCTGGTTTATGGAGCAAGTTCCAGGACAGGCTCAAAGCTACATAGAAACCTTGTGAGAGAAAGAAAGAAAGAAAGAAAGAAAGAAAGAAAGAAAGAAAGAAAGACAGACATATAGATATAGAATCACACATTTTGACACATACAAGAATCCAAAAAGCCAGGCAATGGTGGCACATGCCTTTAATCCCAGCATTCCAGAGGCAGAGGCATACAGATTTCTGTGAATTCAAGGCCAGCCTGATCTACAGAGCTAGTTCCAGGACAGGCTCCAAAGCTACAGAGAAACCCTGTCTCGGGGGAAAAAAAAAGAATCCGAAGAAACACAAAACTGGAAACCATAATATATAATTATATATATATATATAATTTTATATATGTATATATAAAATTATACACACACAGACACACACAAAGGGCCTGTGAGACAATCAGTCAATAATCAATAAATCCCCAAATCCCAACACAACATTACAACATAATGGGACAAAGGAGCTCCAAAGATGCTGTTGAGTTCGTTTTATATTGGTCATCTACTGCTGGACTTGGAGTCTGCCCTTAAGTGTGCTTTGTTTCCCCAGTAAGACTTCCTTGGAGAAAATTAATTTTCATTTGGAAGTGATTATCTATTGGAGTGAGTGTCCGGGTTAGGGATGGGACATGTGTCTATGTCTCCTCTCAGCCCTAGGACCCCATCTTGTGCATACCCATGCAGACCGTATGCATGTCCTCACAGTCTCTGTGGGGTAGATGTTCACTGGTCCTGCTGTGTTTAGAAGGCCTTGATGCCTTGGTTTCAATACATCCCCTTTGGCTCTTACACTCTTTCTTCCTCCTCTTCCCCAGAGTTCCCTGGGCCCTGGGAGGAGGGGTTTAATGGAGACATCCCATTTAGGGCTGAGTGTTCCAAGATCTCTTGCTCTCTGCATATAATCCAGCTGTTGGCCTCTGTGTTTGTTCCCATCTACAGCAGGAGAAAGCTTCTCTGAAGATGGCTGAGCAACATATTGACCTATGACTATAGCAAATGTTATTAGGAGTCGTCTGCTACAGTCCTTCAGCAAAACAGGAGTACTCCCCTTTCCCCTCGGTCCCTAGTCTATCTAGTGTCAGGTTGTCATCTACCCAAGCAGTGTCAGGTATGGGTTCCATCTTATAGAGTGGGCCATAAATCCTTCTGGATGTTGGTTGGTTTGCTCCCACAAGCTTTGTGTCACTATTGCAAATGTTCATCTTTGTAAATCCAAGCGTTTGTAACTAGGTTGTCTGTCTTTCTTCTTTGGTAGGGTGCAGAGAATCTTCCAATACCATAAACACTAGTCTATGAATGTGAAGACTTTATGTAGTCACCAGCTTGACTTTTCACTGTTCCATAAGTTCTGTAGGTGTTATTTTCAGCAAGGCCCTTACTGTCAGTTTGTGCAAAGCAATCAGTAGCGTTAGAGCCTAGGTTGTTTGGGGATTCCCATGGGATGCTTTTGGCCAACAACTCAATTAGATGTAAACTATTCCCAGTACTGGAAGCTTCATTTGGTGATGAGAAGTGTCTAGCTGAGGCTCTGCCACCCCGATATTTGATGATTTTGTTTAGATCAGCTTCATATATTTATATATTTTAGGAAGCATCTACTGTATTGTTTCCATCTGGCCCCTCAAATGGCCTTTAGTTTTAGATGTCCCTCCCCATATTCGCTCCCTTGTCGCCCCCTCTTTTTTCCCAATCCCTGTCTGATCCTCCCATCCCATGTCCAAATATAACTATGTATTCTATTCCCCCTTCCTAGTAGATCCATCCCTTCTCTGCCCAATGAAGCATTTATCTAAGTTATTCTTTTATCAATAAAAACTCAGAAGTCAGATATTTTGGTAAACTTAATAGATCCACAGAGTGGTGGAGAAATGATCAGCTGATCCTGCCTCTCCACATTCCCAGATCTAAAAGGCCCAAGACACTTTTTAAGCCCTTCCCTATTCCTTCTTGTGTCTCTCTGTCCTATTTGAGTCCTCCAAAAACTCTATGGCTTTAAAACATCTGGCCAGATGAATATGGACTCCACCCTCTGATTCAAGCTTTAATGTTATTGGCAGTCTCAGAGTGACAGTGCAAACAAATGTCTTGCAACTGCCCACATCCTTACTCTGTACACTACCTCTGTGGCTATACAAAGTGTAGCTTGCTTATTGATGACCTAACAGCTGACATTCACATATAAGTGAATACATCCCACATTTGTCTTTCTGGTTCTGGGTTACTTCACTCAGGATGATTTACCTACAGATTTTATGGTTTCTTTTTTTTAATGGCTATGTAAACGTGCCACATTTTCTTTATCCATTAACCCGCTGACAGACATCTAGGTTGTTTCCAGTTTCTGGCAATTGTTACTAGAGCAGCAATGAACATGGATGAGTTAGTATCTCTGTGGTAGGATGGAGCATCCTTTGGGTGTATGCCCAAGAGTGGTATAGCTGGAACCTGAAGTAGATTGATTCCCCTGAG
>NW_004949320.1:91435-96938 GCF_000317375.1 Microtus ochrogaster | reverse complement strand
TTGTTTTATTCAGGATGTTTTACCTATCTTGGGTTTATTTGTGCTTCCATATGAAGTTGAAAATTGTCCTTTCACGTTTTGTGAAGAATTCTGTTGAAATTTTGATGGGTACTGCATTGAATTTGTAGATTGTTTTTGGTAGGATGCCCATTTTTACTATATTAGTGGAAATGCTTTAAGCCTCTCTATTTGGGTCTATGTTGAATATAGGCTTGTTGTAAATTAGTGGCTCACATTTTTAATCCCAGCACTCAGGGCGTAGAAGCAAGCAGATCTCTGTGAGGAATAGGCCAGCCTGGTCTACAGATTAAGTTCTGACATCCAGGGCTGTTGCACAGTGAAATCCTGTCTCAAAAAATGAATTACTATGTTGAATTATGTCTATTGTATCCCTAATCTCTCCAGGACTTTATCATGAAAGGATGTTGGATTTTGTCAAAGCCTTTTCCGCATCTCATGAGATACCAAGTGGCTCTTCTCATTTAGGGCGTCTATCTGGTGGATTACATCTATCCATTTACATATGTTAAACCATCCCTGCATCTCTGGGATTGAAACCTACTTGATCATGTTGGATGATCTTTTTGATCTTGAGTTCAGTTTGGAAGTATTTTGTTGAGGGCTTTTGCAACTATGTTTATAAGGAAAATTGGTGTGTACATTTTTTTTTCTTTTTTGGGTCTTTATGGGTTGTATATCAGGTTAACTGTGGCCTCAAAAAAGAATTAGGCAGCCGGGCGGTGGTGGTGCATGCCTTTAATCCCAGCAATAGGGAAGCATAGGCAGATGGATCTCTGTGAGTGTGAGGCCTACAGAGCTAGTTCCAGGACAGGCACCAAAGCTACAGAGAAACCTTGTCTTAAAAAGAAAAACAAAAGGAAGGAAGGAAGAAAGAATTAGGCAATGTTCCTTTTGTTTCTATTTTGTGGAATAATGTGAGGAGTATTGGTGTTAATTCTTCTTTGATAGTCTGATAGAAGTCTGTGCTAAAACCATCTGCTTTTTTTTTTTTTTTGGTCAGGAGACTTAATTGCTGTTTCTATGTAACTAAGTGTTATAGATCTGCTTAAATTGCTTATCTAATCTTGATTTAACTTTGTGTTACATGGGTCTGAGGATCACTCCAAAACATAATTCAGGTTTAGCAACAGCAGCAGGGGAACCAGCTTTGGTGAACTAACTGATTGGTGGCTTCTCACATATAAAAATACACCTTTTGCAAGTCAATTTCCGCATACCAAAACCTCCTTTCTGGAGTTACTTAAAGGAATCTTTGGCTAATTAGGTCTCAGGTTATCTCAGGACTAAGTTATGCAAAGGCTCTGGAATTCCTTCAAAAGAGCAACTCAGACAACAATCCCTGACTTGTGCTAGCACTCTGGAATTTAAGCCACCTGCAATGGCTCTTTGGAATCTCATGCTACATTCGATAGATGGTGTATATCAAGAAAATTATCCATTTCTTTTAGAGTTTCCACTTTGGCGGAGTACTAGTTTTTAAAGTATGCCCTTTATGATTCTCCGAATTTCCTCAGTGTCTGTTGTTATGCCCCCTTTTCACCTCTAGTTTTGTTAATTTGGATTTCTCTCCCTGCCTTTTAGTTAATTGGACTACAAGTTTGTCATTCTTATTGATTTTTCTCAAAGAACCAAATATTTGTTCCATTGATTCTTTGTACTGTTTGTTTGTCTCTACTAATAACTAATAAGCTTTTCCCCTGAGTTTGATTATTTCTTGCCATTTATTCCTTTGGGGCATTATTTCTTCTTTTTGTCCTAGAGCCTTCCTGTGTGGGTTAAGTTACTAGGATGAGATCTCTCCAGTGTTTTATGTGGGCCCTTAGCACTATGAACTTGCCTCTTAGAACTGTCTTCATTGTGTCCCATAATTTTTAGTATGTTGTGTTTTATTTTCATTCAGTTTTAGAAAGTTTTACATTTCTTTCATAACTTCTGTCCTGACCCATTTTTCATTCAGTAGCAATTTGCTCCATTTTCATGAGTTTGTACGCATTTTGTGTTTCTGTTGTTGACATTCCAGCTTCAATTCGTGATTGTCAGAAAGGATTCAGTGAGTTATTTCAATGGAGGCCCTTCTTTCATTTTTAATATTTAAACTTATATTTTTGTGATACCTTTCAAGCTACATGACTTTTAAAGTGTCAAAATTCAATATTGATCTTTTTGGGGGTATAAATTTCTAATATGAAAGTTGGCCAGTGAACGATGAGAGGGATATTGTATTAACTTTGATCTATAAAGTCATTATATTGAAATCTTTTATTTTATTTTATGGGGAAACAGCACCTAATCCTAATTGATGAAATCATCAACACACCAGGAGTAGTGGCCAGGTTTGTGGAGTTCCTGAAGCAAAAATTGTACACTGCAGGTGCAGATATTTTCATTTCTTTTTTTTAAATTTTATTTTATTATATATAGTGTTCTGTCTACATGTTTGCCTGAACACTAGAATAGGGCACCAGATCTCATTACAAATGGTTGTGAGGCACCATGTGGTTGCTGGGAGTTGAACTCATAACCTCTGGAAGAGCAGCCAATGCTTTTAACCTCCGAACCATCTCTCCAGCCCTCGCCACCACTCCCCACTTTATTTACTTATTTATGTATTTATTTATTTACTTATTTATTTTTTTCGAGACAGGGTTTCTCTGTAGCTTTGAAGCCTGTCCTGGAACTAGCTCTTGTAGACCAGGCTAGTCTCAAACTGACAAAGATTCACCTGCCTCCCGAGTGAGTGCTGGGATTAAAGGTGTGTGTCACCACCGCCCAGCTGTTACTTTCATTTCTTACCTTAGATATTTGTTCTTGAAAACTTATTATGAGTTACTAATCTATATGAAGGCTTGTTTGTTTATAATGGTATCGCTGTAACTACCTTGTAAACTGCTTGTGTAGGTTTGTTAACATGTAGGGGTCCTGATCAATATTTGCTAGAATTTGTGTCTTATTTGAATTTTTAGCAGTAGGAGTTGTCATAACCAGGAACCTATGCAAGTTATGTGAAGTTTCTTGTGTGTGTATGTGTGTGTTTGGGGTATTAGACTACTTGTTCTCAAGATGGTGTATATAACATGGACTAGAAACTCAATATTCAGATCTGGTCTTACTAAACCACAAGAAAACTTTGTCATAACTTTGATTTTGTACTAATGGACTATACAAAGAGTTTACCATCTTATGATTGAATATATTTTTATTATTTTTTAGTGTTAATTTCTAACTTCTTTATTTTTATGTGCATTGGTGTGAGGATGGGTCCCCTGGAACAGGAGTTACAGACAGTTGTGAGCTGCCATGTGGGTGCTGGGAATTTTGAACCCTGGTCCTCAGTGCTTTAACCACAGAGCTATCCCTCCAGCCCCCTAGGACTGAATAATTTTTACAGTAAGAGGAGCCAGCTGTCAAACTCATAGCCTTTGAGTATCTGGAATTCTAAAATTACTACCTTTTCCCCTTGGGTAAAGTTCAACTTTTTCTACTAATTTGACTGTTCATTAGCAGATTCCTTTAATATCTGAATTATTAACAAATACCTATAATCCATAAATTCTCACCAACATCTTTTATGTAATGTGAAGGGCTCAGGTCTTTTAGAGGTAACTTGTAGCTCTAAAATTTGGTTAAATTGCAAGTAGATCACAAGATGGGAGAAATACTTGCCAATCATAAGGCAATTCCTGCCTCCTTTGATACTCTTGACCGAGGCATTTCATAAATGGCAATTCCTGTCCCAGGCTCCTTATTGCAGATGATTTGTGAGTCTTAATGCTTTGTTTTCGTATTTTTTCTCTCCTGCTCCAACTTTCTCTTTAATCTTACATCTTTATTGTGGTGGTGTATGTCTTCCAGAGGAGGAGGAAATCCAGCAAAAGTAGAGTACGTCTCTGTCCCATCGGTTTTCTTCTCCAGTTTGACCTTTGCCTGCGTTGATTTGAATTAAGATTCTGTCTTGCTTGCTGCCTCCTGGATTATTGTAATTCTGGTCTCCATCTAAGTCCAGAATCACCAGACAGTTGAAAAGTTATATTTACTCTGAGAGCAAGGAAAGAGAGAGTTTTCTCAGGAAAAAGGGAAATCCAGATGACCAACACTGCAGAGAACAGAGCCTGAGCCCCTAAGCGACTGTTTGTGTGGTTGAGCGGCAGCAGTTACACTCTCAGGTAGGCAGTTTTAAATTAGGTACTCATAGAGGTCTACTCTCTTATGCACTAAAGAAATAAAGCAGAGGGGCTGGAGAGATGGCTCAGTGGTTAAGAGCACTGACTGCTCTTCCAGAGGACCAGGGTTCAATTCCCAGCACCCACATGGCAGCTAACAACTGTCTGAAGATCCAGTTGCAGGGGATTTGACACCTTCACACCAATGCACATAAAATAAAATTAAATAAACCCTAAAATATTAAAAAAGAAATAAGCAAAAGCTTCCAGAATTAAAATGGAAACTCTTGAGAAATGAATTTTGTCTCTATACTCTGAGTAGCCTTGTCTATAAGCAGTATAGTATGTTCATATACAGTGCCTTTTTCTGACTGACACACAAAATTCATATTATTTTGTGATTCATTATCTGTTAGAACTTAGGTGAAGCCTTCAAAATGTCTGATTTGCTTTAATCTAAATTTCTAGATTCCACCCTTGTCCAGACTGGTAATTGAGATGAAAAACTGAAAATGATTTCTCTGAAGTGACCCTTCATGAATTTTTACCTCAGTTATGTAAGAGTGAGGGTCGTTGTCTCCAGCTTTCCTTCTGCATGTGAAGGACAGTGTGGCATTCTCTCTCCAGTCTGAGTGTTGGGTGACATCGATCACCTCCAAAGCAGTTAAGAACAGTTATTCTCAGGGAGGAGCCAGGGACATAAATTCTCTGCCATGTCTTCAGATAGTTAGATGTGTCTGGAGGGAATTCCTTGCGTTGTGAATGGGGGCAGCGCTAAATATAAGACAGTGAGTAGCACATCTTTAGAAAAAGGTTTCTGCCATTTCTCTTTCAGAAAGAGACTGATAGTCTATGGCACAAATAAAATCGGGTGGCTTAATCCAATAATAAATCCCAGGGCCAAGTTTTGTGGGGTTTTTTTTGTTTTTGTTTTTTATCCCAAGAACTGAGTTTTAGTGAATGTCACTACCATTTTGTCTTCTCAGATCAGTGGATTATCTCAAATAAGAGAGCCCTAAATACCTTGTTTGGGACATCACTACCCAGATACTCTCTTGCCTTTCAAAACTGGAGGTGAATAAGGGTAGAATTGAGGATTTGGGGATTAAGCAATACCTTGTAGACGTAAGTCACAAACGATGCCACAGCAGTTTGGAATTATGATTAATAGAGTATTATTTATTAAAAGGGGAAAAAACTTACAGATCACCGTCAGCCCTCTGTACAACCAGGAAAGGAGTCTAGTCGCCAGCCGAGCAGGAAGTGAAGAGAGCGAGAGAAGGAAGTGGCCGCTTTTTTAAAGGGAGAGAGACCACGCCCCA
>NW_004949320.1:60447-70338 GCF_000317375.1 Microtus ochrogaster | reverse complement strand
TTGTTATTATTGTTTATAGTTGTAGTTAGTTTAGTTCTGTCTTATTTAGACAAAAGGGGGAGATGTAGAGAGACCCCGCCTTTTGGGGCGGGACATCCTCGGGCGAATGTTTTTACTAATTAATTGGGATGCGCAGACATGGGAGCCGCTTCCTGTTTCCGGTTTACGGTGGATTGCTGAACTCTGGGTGTGTGAGTGTGCTTTTATATTAAAATTGTATCTTCTTGTACCGACTGGCCTGGATTAATTAAATTCGCCTTCACTCACCTAGACTTCTTCTCAGATTTATGAACATTTTAAATATGACCATAAAATCTCCATCCAGCAACTGATGGAAACAGAGACCCACAGCAGAGCACTGGGTTGAGCTCCCAAAGTCCAGTTGAAGAGTGGGAGGAGTGAGAATATCAACAAATAGGTCATGACCATGATGGGGACACCCACTGAAAAAGTTTACCTGAGCTAATGGGAGCTAATCAACTCCAGACAGAAAGGGAAGGGAACAACATTGGACCAAACTAGGCTCTCTGAATGTGGGTGACAGTTGTATAGCTGGGCAGACTTTGGGACCACTGACTGTGGCACCAGAATTTATCCCTACTGATTGTACTGGATTTTTGGGAACCCATTCTCTTTGGATGGATACCTTGCCCAGCCTAGATCTAGTAGGGAGAGTCTTGGGCCTTCCCCAGTGTGCATTACCCTCTCTGATAACTGGATGGTGTTAGCTTGGGGAAAGGTGGAGGGAATGGGAGGTAGGGAGAGAGTGGGAGCTGGGATTGGTATGTAAAATGAGAAAAAATAGTTTGTTTTCTGTTTTAAAGCATAAAATAAAAAGAATTAAAAGAGAAAAACAATCAAAAGCAAACAAACAAAAAGAAAATATACTAAAGTGATTAAATGATTGTTTATAGTCAGGATTTGAGTTTATTTTCTAGTTTTAGGGATTAGTTACAATGGCTGGTTATCAATATTTGCAACAAAATAGTACAATGATATAAAATTTCCATTTCTGTTTCCCTTTTTCTTTTTAGTGTTGTTTCTTGAGATATGAAATCCTTTAGTTGCACTGGATAAATTACATGGTCCTCTAGGGAGAGAATCTAAACTATGATCGCATTCAAAATTATCTCGTGTTTTCAGGATCTTATGCTTAATGATCTCTTGAGGTTTTGTTAAGTAGCTTCCTATATTTTATGTTAGGGTGTTATTTGGTACTTTAGGCTAGAGAAATTAGGAAAGCCAGTCTTTGAAGATGTTGTACATTTTATACAGGTAAAATGCACAGAGATGTTTAAACAATGAGAAGTGTGGCTTTATTTGTAGATACAATTCTTGTTTTGAAATGGCTATGAGCGTAGATAATACCTAAAGTGCTTGTGTTTGTTTAAAGAAAAGTAGATAGCAACCTGAAAAAGGAATTGCATAGCATGGGAAAATGCTTATTAAAAAATTCTTTGATGTTTAGAACAATGCTAATTTTCTTTGATTTTTGAGCTAGAATAACATTGTATACAAGGAAATGTAAAAGACATTAGGAAACATCAAAAAGCTTTGTAGTACTTTTCATTTCTTCAAGGTGTAATTTTCCAATGCATACTCATTTCTCTGTGCATTGTTGAGAATTTGAAAACAGAATAAAACTTACATATCATGAATTGGATTTATTTTTCACATTTATTCTGTTTGTAAAAGATTTGTTTTTATTTTATGAATATAAAGTTCTTGCTTTCATGTTTGCATGAACATCTAGCAAGCAGTACTTGAGGAAGCCAGAAGGATGTGTTAGGTTCTCTGGAACTGGAATGACAGATAGATATGAGCTGCCATGTGGGTACTGATAAACTGAACCCATTTCCTCTGCAAGATCAGTGAGGACTCTCAGCCACTGAGCCATCCCTCCAACTCCATCTCCCGTGGCCTATGACAAATGTTTATATTAATTTATTTTCTGAACTGTTAGACAGTTAAAGATTTTAGCAAATAGCAAATCATAATTTTTCTTGGGTGACAATGAGAGTCAGAGTAATTAAAATGCAAAAGGCATTGAGTTGATTGAATTTTGAAATCAGAAAATTAAGGATGTTGCTTTGTTTCATGTATTCTCATAAGTAGTTATTTGAAAAAGACACACAGTTATTTATATTTTCCACATAATCAATAAAAGCAGCAGTTGTTCTTAAATTAGAAGGGTTTGGGGTTCTTTGAGTGTAAAGCAGTGCTCATGACAATTTGAGAAGTAAAAATCCAGAGCTTGTCTTGCAGGAGTAATAAACTTACAATATTTATCAAAAAAGGAGAAAATATTCACAGGTGATAGTTTTGATGGGTGCTTTGCTCTAACATAGCAGATAACTATAGGGGCGCTGAACTTACAGCTCTGCAGCAGGAATCTCATTACCAAATACTTCCTGTAAGAATTAGGTAATTATTAGAAATTTAGGTGTTTGAAAATCTGTTTTGGAGAATTCTATATATGACATTTTTAGGACTATATAGGTATGAACAAGGGGAATAGTCACAATGTAAGTTAAAAAATGAAGTCTGCCTTTTGTATTATGGATATTTTAATAGTTGCAAGTGAATGTATGTAAAATAATAAAAAGGAATAAAACTAAAACACAACCAAAGGTAAGAAAATATTTAAAATGACCTTTCCTGTGTGTGTTTCCTTTGTTGTTGGTGGCTCATAGGCAAATGAACATCATATCCTTCACTCTCTGCAGATGTCTACATGACACTTTTTGGATGCTATTCTGTGTCAAGTGACTATAAGCCCGTCATGTCTTGACCATTATCTCTTTCTAAATTCCATGTTGCTGTGGTATAGTTACATATCATTCTACTCTAAAGTCAAAAGCATTCTTGGGTTTTACCAAGGTGATGGAGATTGGCCATCCAAAAGATGAATTCATGGTGGATACAGGGTTTATTGACAATGCTTCCCATAGCTTTTGAACTTGAAAGATGTTTGAAGCTCTGTAATTGGTTTTAGCTATGTGGCTTTTGAAGAATGGTTGGAAAACAGTACAAATTGAATAAATTGTCTATACTTAAACTTTCATTTTTCTCCATAACCTCACATACATTTCAAATTTCATTGTTGGTTTTAGATTTTCCCTTTGACCTCATTGTCTTTTTCTTTACTTTTAATATGCTTTGCTTCTAGTTTCTCTGCAAATCTTTTTGTCTTTAAACCTATAATCAGGTATATATTCATGTGTGCTTGAAATAAACTACATCTTTATCTATATTTCAACAAATACTTATATACATTATGTTGCAATTCTGAATTTTAGCATGGGTTATGAAAAAAGTCATTGTAGTCCTTAAATCTTTCGGACTTATATCTAGTTCATATATAATACTTAATGAATTACACTTAATTAACTATAAGCACTAAGGAGACACTCAGAGGTCTCTGATAAAAATACATTTAAATTACATTGAAAGTATACTTTGATTACTAAGTAACCTAAATAATCTATTATTGAATAAGTGGTAGTTAACATATTTTGAAGGGGAATAAGTAATACATTTTGTAATGTCTTCCAGAAATGGAATTTCTTTCTCTCTATTTTATGATACTTTCTCTTTTAATTCATTCATTTATCTCATGTATTCAAAGTATTCTGAAAAAATGAAAGAATATTAGTATCAATATTAATTAGTTCATGTAGAACACCTATATGTTGAATAAATCTTATATTTATATACTAACATGAATTGTGAGTTTTATAATATATACAAAAGATGAATCAACAATCTCTGGAATAATTTGCTAGTTTCTGAACCATGGTATTATTTAGTTTTTCTGAATTTTGTTTTTTTCTTAATTTTGTTTTGAGAGCCTTTTTTGTTTCTACTGTGCTGTTTGTTCTATAAGGAGAAGCAGACCTACAACATACTGTCATAATTTTTTTTCAAAGTTGAACAAATGCTTTCTACTATAGCAGGTCTACCATGTGAGGTTTAAAATTTCTACACATGAGCTGAACTCTCCAGGAAGTAATTCTCATCTATGCATCTTATTTTATAGCAAACACTTAGGTAGAGTATGAAATTTGACATTGAACTGTCATTTTCTATACTGAAGGACATCACTGTAATCGAAATAATCCACATAGTACAGAATACTACATGACTGTCACCAGCATCACTGTATGGTCTCTGTTTCAAAACTCTATGGGCAGAATAGGTGAATTTTCCTTAACGGGTTTTATATAGGCACATTTAACAGAATTGTATACTGTATATTTTGGTACAAAACATTTGTTTGCATATGTGGTATATGAAGTTATTATATATTTGTTATTATTATATATTTATATGTTAGGCTAAAACACATCAAATTACATTTCATGTCATATAATACATATATTACATATTAATACATAATACATATTTTAAGTTATATATATAAAACATATATCTTACACTAACTAAAATGGTTACCTTACATACTTGTCTTTGTGAGAACATTGATAATTGGCTATCAGCAATTTTCAAGAGTGCCACACACAATTATCATTGTCTGTAATCACCATGCTACTTTGGATCTCTAGGAAGTAACTATTATGTCAATGGAACTTTTGTATTTTTAACATCATCATTATCTTGCTCCCACTTCTGACACTTTCTTTTGCCTGGTCCACCATCATATTCTTTGCTTCTATGAGTATGACTTTCTTCAGATTTTATATGTATATAAGATATTTCAGCATTTATCTTCTTGTGGCTGTAGTTTCACTCATGAAAATGGCATCCAGTTTCATTAACATTAATATGAAACCCAAATTTTCCTTATTTTTAAGGGCTATGCAATAGTCCACTATATCTGTACTATGTATATATGTGAGTGTGTGTGTCTGCATTTATGTTTATTTTCCACTCATCTATAAAGGAGCACATGGGATGTCTATATTGGTTACTATAAATAATGTTTCAATGATCATTAATTGATGATTAATTCCAAAAATCATAAAGGTTAATAATTCTCTCTTTCAGTTTTCTGTCTGTCTCTGTCCCTATCTTTTCTGTCTTTCTCTCTCCCAGTCCATTTATCCTGTTTTCTCTTGTATTTTATCTGTCTCCATCTCCATCTCTCCATTTTTATGCTTTTCCTTTCTCCTTCCTCCCTCCCTTCATTTCTTCTTTCTTTTCTTCTTGCTTTCCTCCTTCTTTCATTTTTTCTTCCTTCCATTCTCTCTCTCTCTCTTTCTTCCTTTATCCCTTTCTTTCTTTAATGGGGATAAAATTCAGAACCCTACACACTGGAAGGCATGAGTATTATACTGATAAATACCAAGACCCTATTTTAAAATTGTTATGTAAATGGCTATATACTCTTTTTCTTTTATTTTTGGAGCTGAGGACCAAATCCAGGGCCTTGTACTTGCTAAGCAAGCACTCTATCCCTGAGCTAAATTTCCAACTCCACTCTATGCTCTCTTAAATAAATGCATACACTAATTTATTATTCCAATAGCTCTTGCACAGGTTCATTTTTAATACCAAATCAAAACTTGATTTTTTTGAACCTTTGATAAAAATGCTTTTAACAAGTATGAAAGGAAATTTAAGAGTGTTTGTAACTTTCTGTCACCTGATAAGTAGCCATGTAAGCATTTTTACATACATCTGTTCATCTTTGGATTGGATTTAATCGTTAAATAAAAAATAGTTTTTCAAAACCTTGATTTCTACCCTATTAAAGTATTAATACAATTATCATAATTTTCAGTTTCTTCTACTGCTGTCCTTCAGGTAGTGCTGCAAAGAACATCAATGGAAGGAACAAATCACTCTATGGTGTCAGAATTTCTGTTCGTGGGACTCACCAACTCCTGGAAGTTGCAAGTACTTCTGTTTGTGTTTGCTTCAGTGTTTTATATGGCAAGCATGATGGGAAACTCCCTCATCATTTTCACAGTGGCTTCTGATCCTCACTTACATTCTCCCATGTACTTTCTGTTGGCCAATCTCTCCTTCATTGATTTAGGTGTTTCGTGTGTCACTTGTCCTAAGATGATTTATGACCTGTTCAGAAAGCACAAAGTCATCTCCTTTAGAGGCTGTATCACTCAAATCTTCTTCATCCATGTGATTGGTGGTGTAGAGGTGGTGCTGCTTATAGGCATGGCTTATGATAGATATGTAGCCATATGTAAGCCTCTTCATTATTTGACTATTATGAATGCCAAAATGTGCATTTTCATCTTAGTGTCTGCCTGGGTGATTGGCCTTATGCATTCCCTGGTTCAATTTGTTTATGTACTGAATTTGCCTTTTTGTGGACCAAATATTTTGGATAGTTTTTACTGTGACCTTCCTCGGTTTATCAGACTTGCTTGCATAGATACCAATCAATTAGAATTAATGGTATCAGCCAACAGTGGATTCATCTCTGTAGGCTCCTTCTTCATACTGGCCATATCTTATATTGTCATAATAGTCACTGTTCAGAAACATTCCTCAAGTGGTTTCTCTAAGGCCATGTCTACACTCTCTGCTCACATCTCTGTTGTGGTCCTAACCTTTGGTCCCTTGATATTCATTTATTCATGGCCTTCTCCCTCCACACACCTGGATAAGTATCTGGCCATATTTGATGCAGTTGGTACTCCTTTTCTGAACCCCGTGATCTACACACTGAGGAATAAAGAAATGAAGATATCAATGAAGAGAATATGCAGACAGTTACTGAAACACGGGAAGATCTCCTAAATGATTGCAGTGTAGACATTCATCATTGAACAATTTTTTTGTTGACAAAATTCAGTGAAAAATTACTTTCTTTGCTCATATATACTGATATTTGGGTAAATTTTGTCTTCTGCTAAGAGAGATTTGCAGTGATTTCTAGCAACAGAGAAGCAATTATATATTTATAAAACAAAGATTATAATAAGAGAGAGCTCAATTCCCAAAGAGGAAACTTTATGTGAAGCAAACTTTTAGCTGTACAGAAGATACAAGATTGCTTTAAGGCTTACAAAGGAAATGTAAACACACACACACATACATACACACATACACATACACACACACACGCACACACACTGTCTCTTCCCTACTGAACATAAATTTTCTCACATTCAGGGCTTTCAGGGACATTGATATGAGCCAATTTTTCATCTTCTGTACCTTGGATGCACACTAGCCTCTCATTTGTCTGTCTGTTTAGAATCTGCAAGCATTCACACTCATTTCCCAGAAATATCAGCTGTCCAGTTAACCTTATGATGTTCACATATATTCAAGTTCCCTTCATATTTCCTTTCTATTTCACATGCTCTTTTTTTATTAGTATATATCCAAGTCAGACTTCAGCAAAAAATGTTTTTGTGATATTTTCTAGATGCAAATGAAGCTATAATGTTTTTAAATCAGTTGTTACATTGTAGGTACCTATGCATCTATAGACACTCTATAGCATGCTAACTCATTAAGAGACTCTGGAACAGAAGTAGTGTTGTAGTTCTGCTTCCTTTTCAATATACCCTTTTAATTCTTTCATGTTTCAAGCTAGTTGCCAGTATGTCACTATGATTATAGTCACCAGGCTATCCATCAACTACACCATTGAAATTGGAGGCACAGTATTAACTATCCTTGGTCTCTGTCTCATGCCCATTTTCCCTTGTGGGATTCTAGCACCTTTAACTTTGTATCTAAATTGATATTATAATCTTCATGGGCAGCTTTTAGTATTGAGCATTAGATAAATCTAGCTCCTGTAAGTAATTCTTTATTGTAAATCATCCATACCTTTTCTTATTCAGTGATTAAAGTGTGAGTGGGCTAGATCCTACATATATAGTAGCTTAATCAGTTGTGGGTTTATAGAATGTGTTGTCTAAGCCATCTTGTACTTACACAAGGTATTGCTTGACCAGGGGACATATTTTATACCAAATGAAACATAACACAAAATTCACTAGTCTACAATGTGTCCCGTGACAAGCAACTGAGTTTTCAGGTTTAGTGACATAATTTGCTAAAGGGGAGTAACAATGTTAATTGTAGCACCACACCCCAGGGTTCTCCAACAGAACATAAGGCCCAGAATAAACTGCAGAAATATCTGTGGTACTCTCGTATTTACATCTCCTATTGTCTCACTCTGTTCTGGAACTATAGATTTAATTTATTCTCCTTGAAATCCTTGGAGTTCTGTAGCTGTAAAAATTCCCCTGCTGATCCTGAAGTTCTTTACGATCTTTTTGTGTTTTTATAAATTTTCTCAAACTTTTAAAGAATTTCTTCACTTGATATAATCAAATCTCATTTTATTCATTAGATTAGGGTTAAAAAAGAATAAAAATTAAAAAATATTTAATAACATTTTAAATAAATAAATTAAATGGAATAGAATCATAATGCATTGTTTATATTTTAGAAACTATGTTTATGCTTTTGGAACTAAATATGTCACTGGGGGATCATTGTTGTTATCAAGTCATGCCATGATGATTTATGGAAGAAAAATTACCTTGAGTAATTTCTCATAAACCCTGTAAACTAATGAAAAGACTAGAGTCCATACACATTTATGAAGACAGATACATACAATATAAATGAAGCTCACAAGAAAGACCTAGAAGATATATTCTGAAGAAATACAGGAAGAGACCTTGAACTAAGGGCCACCATGAAAGGGTGTTTGCCCTTATTCGGGATGTGGTTTAAAATGAGAATAGGACACCAATGAAGCAAGTCTTCTAAACACAGCAAGACTGATACACACATGAACTCACAAAGACTGTGGCAGCATGCGCAGGACCCACAAATGTCTGTGAAAGATGGGGCTTCAGCAGTGAGAGGGGAAACCGACACAAGCACTCATTTCTAATCCAGAAGCTATCTCCAACTGATAACCACTCACAAATGAAAAATTAGTTGTCTCTAACTGAGTCTCACTGTATCTCAAGTACAGCAGGAAGTGGCAGACATGAAATGAATTGTTTGGCATTTTGGAGGTTCTTTGTCTCTCAATGATATGCTGGGCCTTTTTTTTTTGGCTTGCTTGTTTATTTTATTTTATTTTTTAAAAACATAAGTCTTTTGCATATATAGTATTGATTCTTATGGTTTTATAGGAATTCTGTGTGAGTGAGTGAGTGTGTCTCTGTGTCTGTTTGTGCTTTTTCTTTGGCTCTTTTCTACTGCTAGTTTTTTGTTTCTCTTATTTTTATTATATTATTATTATCATTGTGTTATGCCTGTTTGTTTTCTAAAGAGGAAGGGAAAAGAGGTGTATTTGGGTGTGTGGGTAGGTGGGGAGGTTCTGAGAGTAGTTGGAAGAAGAAAAATCTCAATCTGAATATATTGGATGAAAAAACTATTTTCATAAAATTAAAAAAGAATAAAATCATAATGCATTGTTTATATTTTAGAATATGCTTTTGAAACTAAAAATGTTACTGAACGATCATCATTGTTATCAAGTCATGCTGTGATAATTTATGTAAGGTGATGAGTTTTCAGTGTATCATTGACCAGTATTAAAACCAGAATTTTATTTACTATAATATATTAGACACATCCTAGTGGTATGTAGAAGCTTTTGAAAGCAAGTGTGTAGGACATAGAGAGCAGTGTCTTTAGAGGAGTCTGTGGGAGCAGACTGATGTTCTTGCCCTGCATTGTTGCTGTGTGCACAATCTATTGTGAAGCTCTTATGAATTTAAAGGCAGTATTATAAATTAATGTACTCTTTTTGAAACTAAGATATATGGACAATTGTATCATGAGCTATTGTTTTCTTATTTCATTTTTTTATTTTTTTCTGTTTTGAATACTTTTTTTAATTTATTTATTTATTAAGGATTTCTGCCTCCTCCCCGCCACCGCCTCCCATTTCCCTCCCCCTCCCCCGATCAAGTCCCT
>NW_004949320.1:53101-58350 GCF_000317375.1 Microtus ochrogaster | reverse complement strand
ACTGATTTTTTGGAGTTGATCTTGTATCCTGCCACATTACTAATCGTGTTTATCAGCTGTAGGAGTTCTTTGGTAGAGTTTTTGGGGTCGCTTATGTATACTATCATAACATCTGCAAATAACGAAAGTTTAACTTCTTCCTTTCCAATACGAATCCCCTTGATCCCCTTATGTTAAAAATATTGAACGCTTCACGAATTTGCGTGTCATCCTTGTGCAGGGGCCATGCTAATCTTCTCTGTATCGTTCCAATTTTAGTATATGTGCTGCCGAAGCGAGCACTTGTTTTCTTATTTTAAAGTCCTAGTTTAAACTATTTTGATTATTTCTTTTTACATGACTTAGGATCAATTTTTCAGTATTTATGTAGTTTTATTTTGTTAAACAGGTATTCATTCATTGAATGTTTATATCTTGAAAGAAACTTGTAGATGTATAGTTATATAAGGCATTGTTCTTTCCCTGGAAAATTTTCTATTCTTTAGAGCAGTGGGGTGAGAAACAGAGTTCCAATGTCAGTAGTTTAGTGTGGTGAAGTATATACAAAAAGTCAAGAGACCACAGAGTGGAAGACAGTAGAACACACCTGTGTATCACATTACCTGAGGGACTTTCAAAAATACAGACAAAACCTTTAACATTTTTCAAGAAAATAAAATGTTCAATATGTGAGAGTTTTAATTTCCAGAGACAAAAGAAATGAGTTAGCTCAAACAATCCTGAAAACTAAATGACAATCTCTCAAGAAGATCACAGAACTTATCAACCACGAAACTACAAAGGAAAACAGAATAAGAGAGTAGGAAGGGATATGACATTGAAGATGGGAGACTTTTGTGCAGTTTCTTCTTCCTAGCATTTTCAAGTGGTCAAAATTCTACTTCTAATTCATATCCATCTCAGATTCTTTTATAAATAGCTAATTTCATTTTTATATATGATATGGATAATTTCAAAACAAAATAATATGTAAAGCTACCTGGATTTGTATTTATTTTTTGATTTTCTCCTACCATTTATAGGTAATGTTTGTACTCATTTTATTTCTGAACAACAACTAAAATAAATCATTAGAGCAATGGACTGAGCTCCCAAGGTTCAGTTGTAGAGCAGAAGGAGGGAGAAGATGAGCAAGGAAGTCTGGACTGTGAGGGGTTGGTCCACTCACTGAGACAGGGTGCCTGTTCTAATGGGAGCTCACCAAGTCCAGCTGGACCAGGACTGAATGAGCATGTGATCAAACCGAACTCTCTGAATGTGGCTGACAATGGGGACTGACTGAGAAGTCAATGATAAAGGCACTGGGACTTGTTTCTACTGCATATACTGGCTTTTTGGGACCCTAGTCTATTTGGATGCAAAGCTTCCTAGTCCTGGATGTAGGGGGGGGAGGGCCTTGGACTTCCCTCAGGGCAGAGTACCCTGCCCTCTCTTAAGGAGGAAGGGGGAGGGACGAAGGTGAGTGAGGGAGCAGGAGAGGAATGGGAGGAGGGGAGGAAGTGTAAATTTTTGAATGGAAAAAATAAAAATAAAATAAAAAAGTTTGAAAAATAGTAATTTTTAATGTGTGGTATAAAGTAAGAAAGAAAATCAGAAATATAAAAAGGATTGTTAAAGGTATTTTGGGCATATTTTTGCACAGCTTAGTTGACAGAGGCAGGAGGATTGTCATGAGGCCAACCTGGGATACACAAAAGGACATTGTTTCAAAAGAACAACTAAACATTTAGTTTATTGAGTTCAGTAAATTTGAAGCTACAAAGTAATTTTCTTTTATGTATGTATGAATGTATGTATGTATGTATGTATGTATGTTTGTATGTGAAAAAGAGACAATCACTTAAATCTCCTAAATAATAATTCAAAATAGAGATGTCCCGACCAATTTGAGAAGTTTCAAATATGAAATGTTTCAGTTGAGTGTGTGAGTAAGCTTGCAATATTTCTGATTGAAAATGAAATACACATGGATGATGGTTTACATGAGCACTGCTCAATAGAGATATTGAACTTGATGACTCTGTATTAGGAACCTCAATACCAAACACCTTGTCCATCAATAAGGGCTGAATATCTCGGAATATGTTTTCTTTGATTCATTAGTTTTGTATAGACCAAGGAAAAGCATTAATTACTACACCAGGCAAAGATATATGGTGGTTTCATTAGTTATGAATGTAAAGAATGCATTTATGAAACAGCACTTTCATGTAGGGCTAATGTGTAAGTGAAGACAATTCCAAACACCAGTCTTAGGAGTTTTCTCTGTGGGTAAGTATGGATTCCAAGTAAGTGAATCCTTGTGTATGATCTAGAAACTTTATTAATGTTTGTATTTCATATATGTATTTATTTATCGAAAAGATTCCTTTCTCATATGATATATCACAACTACATACCTCTTCTTACCTCCCTTCTCTGTTTCTCTTCATAAAAGGGCATGTCTCCCAGAGATGACAGCCAAAACAGGACAAATCAAAATACAATAAAACAAGGCAAAAACCCTCATATCAAACCTTGATAAGGCAACCAAATAGAAGGAAAATAGTTTAAAGAGCAGGCAAAAGAGGTCAGAGACACACCCACTCACAGTTAGGAGTTCACAAAACACCAAGTAATGCAGAGAGTACTCAGTTTCTGAGGTATAGAAAGATCTCCTAAGTCCTTGCATCATGAACTTGGGAGTGCATTTTGACCCATCTCTGTGAAAAAATTTCTTTCTAACTTTGTTTATATGCATCAATGGAATCAAATGAAAGACCCTGATATATCCACATACCTATCGACACCTGGTTTTGACAAAGAAGTCAAAATTATACAAAGGAAAAAAGAAAACATCTTCAACAAATGGTGCTGTCATAACAGGATGTTGGCATGTAGAAGAATACAGTTAGATTCTTGTCCATCATCATACACAAAACTCAAGTCCAAGTGGATCAAAGACCTCAACATAAACCTAGTCACACTGAATCTGTTAAAGATAAAGTGGGAACTAGCCTTGAACATATTGGCACAGGAGACTACTTCCTGAATATAACACCAGTAGCACAGATACTGCAATCAACAATTAGTAAACTGGGACCTCCTGAAACTGAAAAGCTTCTGTAAGGCTAAGAACACTCTCAATAAGACGAAAGAGCAGCTTACAGAATGGGAAAAGATCTTTACCACCCCCACATGTAACAGAGGGCTAATCTCCATAATATATAAAGAGCTAAAAATACCAGACATCAAATACCAAATAATCCAATTAAAAAATTGGGCACAGATTTAAACAGAATTCTCAACAGAAGAATCTTAAGTGGCCAAACAACACACAAAGAATTGTTCAACATCCTTAGTCATCAAAAAACTCTGAGATACCATTTAACACCTGCCAGAAAGACTAAAATAAACAACACCTATGAAAGTTTATGTTGGAGAGGATATGGAGTAAGGGGAATACTTCTCCACTGCTGGTGTGAGTGCAAGCCCATATAACCATTTTGGAAATCATTATGGTGGTTTCTCAGAAAAATGTGAATCAATCTACCTCAGGACTCAGTTACATCAATCTTCAGTATATACCCAAAAGATGCTCAATCATACTACAAGGACATTTGCTCAACTATGTTCATAGTAACATTATTCATAATATCCAGATCATAGAAACAACCTAGATGTCCTGAACTGAAGAATGAATAAGAAAATTGTGGTACTTTTATTCAATGGAGTATTTTAATAAGCTGTAAAGAACCAATGATATCTTGAAATTTTCAGGCAAATGAATGGAACTACAAAAAATAACTCTTAGTTAGGTAACCCAGACCCAGAAAGACAAACATGGTATGAACTCACTCCTAAGTGGATATTAGGGGTAAAGAAGAGGATAACCAACCTACAATGTTCAGCATCAGAGAGAATAGAGAACAAAAAGGCCCAAAGAGGGATGCATGGATTTCCCTGGGATGGGGAAAGAGAAGAAATCTTCTGCACAAACTGAGGGCAGAAATGGGAGAGGTGGAGGATGAGAATTTGACGGGGCAGGATGGTCTGGCTGGGTACAAGAGGCAGTTTGGGGTGGGACAGAGGTCTAATGAGAAACCTGGCCCCAGGGAATCTCCCAGGAATCCACAAGGATGATCCCAGCTAAGAGAAATGATCCTAGCAATAGTGGAAAAGGTGCCTGAACTCGCCATCTATTGTAATCAGATTGATGACTACCCTAATTGTCATCAGAGAGTCTTCATTCAGTGACTGATGGAAGGAGATACAAAGATACACAGCCAAGCAATGGTACAAGCTCTGGGAGTCCTCCCAAAGAAAGAGATGACAGATTGTACGAGTCAGAGGGGTAAAGGTCATGATGAGGGAATCCACAGAAACAGCTGACATGGACAGGTGGAAGCAATAGATTATGGATTAACAGTTAGTGAGCTTTCATGGGACCAACCTAGGCCCTCTGCATGTGTGTGACAATTATGTAGCTAGGTCTGTTTGGAAGACTCCTCGCAGGACATGATTCTTTAGGCCCAGCTTTTCTCTTCCCTTCAACTTTATCCAGACCACAGCATGCACTCACAGACAAATACTAACATCCTTAGTTTATTCAAACAGACACACATAAAATTAACCCATAGGTAACCATTGTGTGACTTGCCTAACATGTCCCTTTTCAATATGCTGTCATTTAAATGTAGCATAGCTGTTTTGCTTTTGGATCTAAGGTTTATTTAACTTTCTGAGTTTCATCCTGAATATTATCTCCTTAATTCTACCTCAATGAGTCCTTTATTATTCATGAATTGTTGGATTGTGAACTCTTCTAGCTAACATTTAAAAGATTATTAAACGTTTTAGGAATTTTGTCATATTCCTTTACACTGTGAAGAGAAAGAGTCAGATTCTTTTTGCCCTCATTCTTTCTCATGCTTTGAATTTCACGTTTAAAAGTGATGAATAAAAAATATAGACAAAAATGTGTAAAGAAAAAGTATGATGCTATCTGTATTGAAGATAAATGTCAAGAAGACACATAGTTTAGCAAGAGTTTAGAAGTCTTTTTATTAGAGTTGTGAAGAGGAACAATTGTTAACAAATAGGTACTCAAATCCAGTAGACCATACTGCCTAGAAGTCCCAGTTGTTTCTCTGGTTTCCTTACTTTTTATAACTCAGTAGCTGTCTGAATACTCTCAGCATGAGTGAAGGAGTTTTCTGTTTCTCTCTCTCTCTCTCTCTCTCTCTCTCTCTCTCTCTCTCTCTCTCTCT
>NW_004949320.1:52388-52976 GCF_000317375.1 Microtus ochrogaster | reverse complement strand
CACACACACACACACACACACACACACACACACACAGAGAGAGAGAGATATTCATGGGGATGAGAAATATAACAGTGTCTCATGATATTTGAGAGAACTGGTGTGACGGGAGCTTCAATTTTAAAGAAAGGTAAGATGTAAGGCTAGAGAGGTGGGCAGGAAAGATAAAAATGAAAGGTGTAATGGAGATTTAGATAGAGGGTGAAATGAAAAAAGAGGAATATAAAAACTATACTCTAAGTGCAATAATTAGTTCTTCATAGCATGTATAATAGGGAAATGGAAACAGAAGGACAGAATTTTGAAGGGGATTGCAATCTTCATAAAAGATCACATTTCAGGGAATGAGGAGCTGGCTCAGTGGGTAAAGGCTTTATCACTTGAGTACCTGAGCTCTATCCTCAGCATAGTAGAAGGAGAGTGCTGACTCCAGTAGATTGTCCTTGGACTTCCTCATGCATGCTCTTACAGTTACACACACGCGTGCACACACTAAAAATTTATTTATTTATTTATTTATTTATTTATTTATTTATTTATTAAAGATTTCTGTCTCCTCCCCGCCACCGCCTCCCATTTCCCTCCCCC
>NW_004949320.1:49704-51190 GCF_000317375.1 Microtus ochrogaster | reverse complement strand
CTCGAACTCACAGAGATCCGCCTGCCTCTGCCTCCCAAGTGCTGGGATTAAAGGCGTGCGCCACCATCGCCCAGCAGTACCCCATTTTTTAATTGTGTTAATTAGAGTTTTAATGTTTAGTTTCTTGAGTTCTTTATATATTTTGGAGGTCAGAACTTTGTCTGAGGTGGGGTTGGTGAAGATCTTCTCACATTCCGTAGGCTGCCTTTTTGTCTTAATGACAGTGTCCTTTGCTTTACAGAAGCTTCTCAGTTTCAGGAGTTCCCATTCCAGAACCTGGAAACAACCTAGGTGCTCCTCAATAGAGGAATGGATAAAGAAGGTATGGCACATATACACATTAGAATTCTACTCAGTGGGAAAAAACAAGGACATCTTGAATTTTGCATGCAAATGAATGGAAATAGAAAACGCTTTACTGAGTAAGATAACCCAGACCCAAAAAGATGAATATGGTATATACTCACTCATAAGTGGATTCTATCCTTAAAAAAGGACATTGAGTCTATAATTCGTGATCCTAAAGAAGCTAAATAAGAAGGTGAACCCAAAGAAAAGCATATATTTATCCTCCTGGATACTGGAAGTAGACAAGATTGCCAGATAAAAGTTGGGAGCATGGGGCTGGGAGTGGGGTGGGGGGAATGGGAGATGGAAAGAGAGAAGGGAGAAGGGGACGATGGGGAGAGCTTGGAGGAATGGGATGGTTGGGATGGAGGAAGAGTGGATATGGGAGCAGGGAAGAAAATATCTTAATTAAGGGAACCATTTTAGGGTTGACAAGATACTTGGCTCTAGATCAGTTCCCAATTGTCCAAGGAGATGTCCCCAGCTAGGTTCTTGGGCAGCAGATGAGAGGGTGGCTGAACTGGCCTCCCATAACCACACTGATGAATATCTTGCTTATCACCATAGAACCTTCATCTGGTGATGGATGGAGATAAAGAAAGAAACCCACATTGGAGCACTTGACTGAGCTTCCAAGATCCAGATGAAGAGCAGAAGGAGGGAAAACATGAGCAAGGAAGTCAGGACCGTGAGGGGTGTGCCCACCCACTGAGACAGTGCAACTGATCTAACGGGAGCTCTCCAAGGCCAGCTGGACTGGGACTGATGGAGATGTGATCAAACCAGACTCTCTGAATGTGGCTGACAATGAGGGCTGCTGAGAAGCCAAGGACAATGGCACTGGGTTTTGGAAACATAGTCTATTTGGATGCATTCCTTCCTAGACCTGGATGGAGGGGGGAGGGCCTTGGACTTCCAACAGGGAAGGGTACAGAAGCTTTTTAGTTTGATGAAATCTTATTTGTCAATTGTTGGCCATTGTGCCTGTGCTATTGGTGTCCTATTGAGAAAGTTCTTCCATGTGTCTTGATGGAGGAAGGTCATTGGTTGATTAAATAAAGAAGCTGCTTGCCCTGATAGGTTAGAATGCTGGGAGGAAGAGGAAGTGAGCTCACAGACTCGACAGCTCTCCTCTCGG
>NW_004949320.1:43370-46886 GCF_000317375.1 Microtus ochrogaster | reverse complement strand
ATGAAGCTCCGACCCAGGATGGACATAGGCTAGAATCTCCCTGGTAAGCCACCTTATGGGCTACAGCAGATTATTAGAGATGGGCTAGTCCAGGTGCGAGAGTTAGCCTAGAAAAGGCTAGATAGATATGGCCAAGCAGTGATTAAATGAATACAGTGTCCATGTAATTATTTCGGGGCATAAGCTAGCCAGGCGGCCAGGGTGCGGCTGGGGTACTGGGGACGCAGCCCCGCCGCTCCTATTACTACAGTGTCTGTTATTTTATGTGTACTTCCTGCTTTTTCTACTAGTAATTACAGGGCATCAGGTCTTACATTGATGTCCTTTTTTCACCTCGAGCTGAATTATGTTCAGGGAGAGAAATAAGTCTTTAGTTTGATTTTCTACATGGTGAGATTGAAATTTTCCAACAACATTTGTTGAAGATGCTGTCTTTTTTCCAATGCATATTTTCGGTGTCTTTGTGAAATGTCAGGTTCTGTGGCTATGCAGAGTTATGTTTGGGTCCTCTATTCTATGCCATTGATCTATGTGTCTCTTTTGTGCCAGTACCATGGTTATTTTTATTACTGGGGCACTATTTGTGATTTGAAATCAGTATGGTGACATCCTGTGTAGTATTTTTGTTTAGGATTACTTTGGCTATCCTTGGTCTTTTTAATCTCCATATAAATTTTGAAATTGGTTTTTCTTGTCTGTGAAGATGATTCTAGTATTTACTGAGGATATTTCATAAAGCCTCTAGATTTATGTTGGTAGGATATCAATTTTCTCTTTGATTCTTCTGATCAATGAGCACAAGAGCTCTTTCTATCTTCTGATATAGTCCTCAGTTTCTTTCTTCAATGTTCTAAAGTTTTTATTGTAAAAGGTCTTCATTTTCTTGGTTATATTTTTTCTCCAGGTTTCTTCTTTTCTTTTTTTCCCTTTTGCTACCATATCATTTCTTAGATTTCTTTTTTGTATGTTTGTCATTGGCTTCTGATTTTTGCATGTTTACTTTGTATACTGACTCTTTGTTTAAACTGTAAGCTTTAAGAGATTTTTGGTGGTCTTTTTTATTTTTTTATTTTTTATTTTTTTATTTTTTAAATTTATTTATTTATTGAGGATTTCTGCCTCCTCCCCGCCACCACCTCCCATTTCCCTCCCCTCCCCTGATTAAGTCCCTCTCCCTCATCAGCTTGAAGAGCCATCAGGGTTCCCTGACCTGTGGGAAGTCCAAGGACCGCTTTAAGGTCTCTTTCATAGTGAATCGTGTTATCGGCAACAAGGGCTACCTTGATACATTGACTCCTTTTGCTGTTTGTCCTTCCTCCCACCCTTCCTTCCTTCCTTCTTTTTCTCCTTCCTTCCTTCCTTCCTTCCTTCCTTCCTTCCTTCCTTCCTGTCTTCCTTTTTTGACCTTACTTCCTTTCTCTTTTCCTTCCTCCTTCCTTTCTTTTGTATTAGTGAACTAGTTAAGACTTTAGGAACTACATTGTATATGAGTGAAGATAATGGTTACTCTTGGCTTGTTCCTGCTCTTAGCCCCCTGTTTTATTAACTGGTAGTTAATTATTTCTTTCATTTTTAAGTTTCATATCTTCTGTGGACTTCTACACATCTAAATTTATATACAAATTCACAATTATTTAATACATAAAAGTGAAAGCTTCATACTCTTTTCTTAAGATATACTAAAGTGATTAAATGTGTATAGTCATGATTTGAACTAATTTTCTACTTTTAGGGATTAATTATAATGGCTGGTTATCAATATTTACAACAAAATAGTACAATGATATAAACATTTCCATTTTGTTTTCTTTTTTCTCTTTAGTGTTGTTTTATGAGGTATGAAATCCTTCAGTTGCACTGGACAAATCAAACAGTCCCCTGGGGGAGAGTCTAAACTATGAACACATTCAAAGCTATCTAGTGTTCTTAGATTCTTTGGCTCAATTATCTCTTGAGGTTAGAATAATTGGCTTCATATATTTTATGTTAGGTTATTATTTCGTACTTTAGGCTAGAGAAATCAGGGAAGCCAGTCTGTGAAGATGCTGTACATTTTATACAGGTAAAATGCACAAAGATGTTTAAACAATGAGAAGTGTGTCTTTATTTGTTGATACAATTTTAGTTTTGAAATTGCTATGAGCATGGATCATATTTGTGTTTGTTTAAAGCAAAGTAGATAACAAAATGGAAAAGAAATTGAATAGCATGGGAAAATAACTATGAAAAACTCTCTGATGTGTAGAAAAATGTTCATTGTATTTGACTTTGAGCTAAAATAACATTGTACATGAAGAAATGTAAAAGACACTAGACAACATCATAAAGCTTTGTAGTACTTTTAATTTACGCAAGGTGCAATTTTCTAATACATACTCATCTCTCCATGTGTTGTTGAGAATTTGAAAACAGAATAAAACTTCCAGATCATGAATTAGATTTATTTTTCACATTTTCTCCTCTTTTAAATGTTTATTTTTTTGTGCTTATGTTTATTTATTTTTTTGCTTCCATGTATGTACGTGCACTTCTTGTAAGCAGTACTCAAGGAAGCCAGAAGGATGTGTTGGGTTCTCTGGAACTGGAATTACAGACAGATATGAGCGGTCATGTGGGTACTGATAAACTAAACCCATTTTCTCTGCAAGATCAGTGAGTACTTTCAACCACTGAGCCATCCCTTCAACTCCATCTCCCATGGTTCATAACAAGTTTTTATATTAATTTTATTTCTGAACTGTAAGTAAGACAGTTAAAGAGTTTTAACAAGTGAAGATTGTAATTTTTCTTGGGTGAAAGCGAGAGTGAGAGTCAGAGTAACTAAAATGCAGAAAGCACTGAGTTGATGGAATTTTAAAATTAGAAAGCTAAGGGTGTTCCTTTGTTTCATTTATTCTCCTAAGTAGTTATTTGAAAATGATAGACAGTTACTTATATTTTCTTTTTTCTTTCTTTCTTTTTTTTGTTTTTCGAGACAGGGTTTCTCTGTGGTTTTGGAGCCTGTCCTGGAACTAGCTCTGTAGACCAGGCTGGTCTCGAACTCACAGAGATCTGCCTGCCTCTGCCTCCCTAGTGCTAGTTACTTATATTGTCATTGGAAGAAAGGGAGGAGAGATAGTACCTTTCTAGGGGGGATTGTGATGGGGAACCCACAGAGACAGTTGACCTGAGCTTCAGGAAGCTCATGGACATTGGACCAACAGTAGGGAGACTGCATGAGACCTACGAAGGCTCTCTGCATATGTGTGCCAATCGTGCAGCTTGGTCTCTTAGTAAGGCTTCTAAGAGTGATAGCAGGACCTCTCCCTGGCACTTAGTTGGCTGTTGGTAATATGTCCTCATGCTGTACTAGCAGGTCTTCCCTCATGATGTGGGAGTGTCATATATTAATCTGTTGATTTCATTGGTTAAGTAATAAACAAAACTGCTTGGGCTCATAGCTTAGAACATAGGTGGGTGGAGTAAACAGAGCAGAATGCTGGGAGGAAGAGGAAGTGAGGTCAGACTCCACAGCTC
>NW_004949320.1:16371-22447 GCF_000317375.1 Microtus ochrogaster | reverse complement strand
TGTTCTGTTTTCTCCACCTACCTAAGGGTTGGCCTATGAAATGGGCCTAGGCAGTTTCTTTATTAATAAGAAATCATTCCCACATCAGGAGGTACTTTGTCTCATAATACTTCACCAGGCCTTTATGCATGCCTGTGTTTTTAGAAATATCTTACAGCTTCTTTGCATATAGAATATGGTTTCTGCTTTTTTGTTTTTATGGGATTTCTGTGTTAGTGAATGTGTGTGTCTCTGTGTCTATCTGTATTTCTTGTGCTGTTTTTGGCTCTATTTCTTCTGCTTGTTTTTATATTTTATTTTTACTGTATTGTTATTATCATTATCATATGTCTGTTTCTATTCTAATGAGGGATAGAAAAGTGAATTTGTGTAGGTGGAGAAGTGGGGATGTTCTGAGAGTAGTTGGGGAGGGGAAATTGTAATCTGATTATACTGTATGATAAAGTACTTTCATGAAATAAAAAGAGAATAGATTCATAACAGATGTGTATATTTTAGAATATACTTAAAAACTTAAATGTTACCGAATGATCATTGTTTCTATCAGGTCATGCTCTGATGATTTATGGAGGATTATGAATTTTCAGAGTATCACATGAAAGTATTAAAATGAGAATTTTATTTATTTTAATATATTAGACACATCCTAGTGGTGCGTACAAGCTTTGAAAACAGGTGTCTAAGATACAGAGAGCAATGGCTTTAGAGGAACCTTTAGAATTCCGAAGTTCTTGTCCTGATTTGTTGCTATGTAATCAATCTCTTGTGATGCATTTGCAACCTTAATGGCAGTGTTATGAATTAACATACTACTTTTAAACTAAAATTCATATGTTTGAACAATTGTATCATGATTTATTGTTCTCATTTTTATTACCCTAGTTTAGAATATTTTAATTATTTCTTTATATATGAGTTTAGGGTTAAGTTTCAGCAGTTCTACAGTTTTGTTTTGTTAAGCAGGTATGCTTAAATCTTGACAGAAACTTGTGGATGTAGAGTCATATAAGGCAGTGTTTCTTCCCTGTATAATTTTCTATTCTGTAGAGCCATAGAATTAGAAACAGAGTTCCAATGCCACTCGTTTAGTGTGGTAGAGAAATGTATACAAGAAGTCAAAAGACCACAGATGAGAACACACTAGAGAATACCTGTGTAACATGTTACTTAAGGCACTTCCAAAAAACACAGACAATATATTTTTCAAGGAAATAAGAAGATTCAGTTGTGTGAGAGTTTTTATCTCCAGAGACAAAAGATATGAATTAGCTTCTACAATCCTGAAAACAAAATGACAAAGTCAAATAGATCTCAGAATTTGTCAACCACAGGAAACTAAGAAGGAAAACAGAATAAGAGAATAGGAAGGCATATGGCATTGAAGACATGAGGTTATTGTACAGTTTCCTCCTCCTAACATTTTCATGTTGTCAAAATTCTACCCCTCTTTTGATATGCATCCCAGTTTCTTTTATAAACAGCTCTCTCAGCACCAGGAACAAAAGTCACAGCTGCTGTGGAATATTTCTTTACATTGTGTGAATATATGTTGTGATTGGTTTAATAAACAAGCTAGCTGGCCAATAGTTGAACAGGATACAACTAGGCAGGGAAGGCAATCTAAGAATGAAGGGAAGAATGAGGGAGAGTCAGGAGAGATGCCAGCCAGCTGTCCAGGAAGCAAGACATACTAGAGGATAGATAAAGCCATGAGCCATGTGATAATACATAAATTAATATAAATGGATTAAAGTTGACTAGTAACAGGACTGAGCTATTGGCCGAGCATTTATGATTAATATAATTAGCCTCTGAAGGGGTGTTTGGGAACAGATGGCCAGGGACAGGAAAATTCCATCTACATATGGCACCCAAACATTTGGCAAATATTTCCACATAAAACCGGAGAAAACTTAAAAAAAAAGGATTCTAAACACACAAAAGAATAGAGTCAAGCATGGCTTCTTGCTGGCTGCATTTTTATTGGGTAGGCTCTGTTTGTTGGTGGTGAGCAGAGTTGGCTCCTTTAACACACAGCTGCCTTACTCAGCACTATTGAATAAAAACAGAAGTCTCTTTTAAGAGGTCCTACTAGCAAACACTTACATAGGGTTTATGAGCAGCCTGTGGCATGGGACTTGGTGGTGGCATAGACTTATAAACTTCCCAGAGTTGAGGTGGTACACATGGGTCATGTTGGTACCTCTGCCTTGAAGCTAAACTATCACAGACCAATGAGTTGGGTGGAGCCAGCTGCTCAAACTGCCGTTTAGCAATTTAAAGACTCATGTGGTTAGAAAAAGAGAGAAATATGCAGTGAAGACAGATTCAGACAAAGCAAAAAAAATGACAAACCCTTTTAAATGGGTTACACTGTGTTTAAAAGTGTACATAGACTTGAGAGAGAAAAGAAAAAGTGTAAAGTCCCTAAAAAAGAAATAAAATAAAATCTATACATAATAAGCCATATAAAGATGATAAATAAGCAGAGTCTTGATTATGGATATTATTGCGCTGTCTTTAAAATGTTCAGCCACTAAAAGACCTTGGGTTATGAAAGCTGCTAGATTAAAACAACCTATATATTTTAAAAATAGCTTGACTTCAAAATTTAAGAGATATGTTACTTTGGGAAAGAGGTTCTGCTTTTATTTCCACAGAATATGAGAGGCTCTGGGTTCATTCTGAGTTAAGAAAAATCAGGTTTGATTGAGGAAGACCCCCTGAAAAATCTCTATGGTAACACATAACCCAGATAGATGATCCAACTTTTCAGAACACCTGTTAAGAGTTTCCTCAGAGTCCGATATCCAAAACAGATTCAAGACTGCTGGCTGTGATGATTTATCCTCACAAAATACTCCAGTCAGGACTTGACTATAATCCTAAATTTTCTCAAAGTTTCTCCAAAGATTACCCATACCCATAGTCAGATGGGAAGTAAGAAGCAGGTGGCAAAACAGGAAGTAGTAGTCTAAAAAACTATGCCCACATTTCCAAAACATTGTTTATAAATGTTTGTTTTCATTTAAGGGGGATTTGGGTAAAATTTGTTATTGGTCATAGTAAAAATAGGCTAAAGAAAAAAATAAAATTCACAGATCTCTTTCTAAAAGAAGGATAAGGTATAGAAATTATAGAACAGAAGGGTATATTACTGGATCTACTTTAATCTAAAAAACAACTATTAATTTTACATATTTTATTTGGTATGGATTTTGGTTCATTGATACAAATTTAAAGTTAATTTTGTTATATGGTATGCATATTTTTACTCTTGTTTAAGGTATTATGCTTATGTAGCTCATTTAAATATGTAATGTATAATTAAGAAATATATATATATATATATATATATATATATATAGTCAGACTTATAGTCGTGTTAGGTATGTTTTTAAGGTCATAAACATATTTAGATAGATGGTCTTAAAACTTCAAAAACCTGCAGCTTATTGCATTTAATGTGTTTAATAACCTAAGGCTGTTCTTTTTAAATTAATTATTAATGTTTTATTTTGCATATCAATCCCAGGTTCTGCTCCCTCCACTTTCCCCTCACCCCATCACCCCATCCACTTTTCAGAGAGGGTAAGGCTTCCCATGGGGAGTCAACAAAGTCTAGCACATCACTTTGAGTCAGGATCAACGACCTCCCCACCCTGTGTTGGCTGAATAAGGTATCTCTGTAAAGAGAACTTGTTTTTTGGAGCCCATTCTCTTTGGAGAGAAATCTTGCAATTAACTTCCATGGCTAAAGAGTGCCTTGAACTGTGGTCTTGCGTTCTTATTAAAGGACAATGAGGACTACTGAGAACTCAAGAACAATGGCAATGGGTTTTTGATCCTACTGCACGTGCTGGCTTTGGGGGGGGGGGCTGGGCAGTTTGGATGCTCAACTTACTAAACCTGGATGGAGGTGGGCGGTCCTTGGACTTCCCACAGCTCAGGGAACCCTGATGGCTCTTCAAGCTGATGAGGGAGAGGGACTTGATCGGGGGAGGGGGAGGGAAATGGGAGGCGGTGGCGGGGAGGAGGCAGAAATCCTCAATAAATAAATAAATTTAAAAAATGAGCATATTGAGTTCATCATGACACTAAAACGTATATTTAAAAACTTTTCTTTATACAACCATCTTACTTGGAGCTTTGTTGAGTGCACCCAACTCACTGAACAGCTGTGAAAACAGTTGACAGTTTAAAGTGCTCACCTCTCCAAAACTGACAGAACTTGTGATACTTTTCTTTATTTCTTATAACTCTCATTGTAGGGTCTTTGCTGCTGATATTTGCTGATGAGATGAATCATACAGTGAGTTTGGATGACTTTTGGTAACTCATTCAATAACAAACATAGGTCAAGTAAACATTATAGCATAGCTGGGACACCGTCTGTGCAAACTCCATATATCTTTCCCCAGGAGATCTAGTATATTAGGTCCACAGAAGGGCAAGGGTACAATAAAAGCTAATTGGATAAGTCCAAGGATCCAGGCTACTGACCAAATTAAAATGCACTTTTGTGAACTCATGATAACATATTGAGTACTATTTAGTCTTCCATTTTAGTACAAACAATGTAAATAATAGGAAAATGTACCTTATACGATTACCAAGCTAGTAATGTGCTCATATAACTCTTTTGAAGTAGAAACTACACCTCTGAGTCAGTCTGATGAGGGTGGTGGTCTGGAGGAAATCAGAACCCGTGCTGCAGATCCAGAGACAGCTCTTGTGTTCTTTTTCAATATACAACTCATATCTGAGCTTATAGATCTACTGACACAGCCAATGAATCTCTGCAGCAGTCCATGATCGATGGGCTTCCTATGACAGTAATAACCCAGTCCAAACAAAACCAACATCAGCTATGTGCATGGCACCATACTTTCTTACACACACTATCTTGTCTGATATTTGTAACTACTGTAGGAGTTCATCTTTTCAGGTTAAAGACAGTCTACACTGAAGCTGAGATTCAGTGGGATATTTGAGCAAGATGCCAGTAACAGATACTGCTTGACGCTCTCTGCATTGTCTTTCTGCTTTTTTTCTCTTTGTTTCTTACAAGGAATGGTATAGATCATTTGGAGGACCCAAGTGTAGCAGGTCAGTTCCATATCAGTTGTTTAACACAATCTTGAGAAATAGTATATTTAGGTGACACTTGAATTGATTCACCTGGCAGCACAAGTTGTGTGGAACTCTTCATAAAGTTTTTATTAATTAGAAAGATTATATTTAAATAATATATTATATAAAAGTTATTCTTTCTCATTTTTATATTTGTACTTAATAGTAGTTTGTCTTGTTTTTCTAATTTTTTTCTTTTAATATGGTTATAAACAATGTTTCCAATAATATTGTTGTTTTGTATTTCACTGTAAAAAAATCAGAATTTTTCTTTTTAGGTTCAAAATATTCCAAATAACGTGTAAACGACAAAGATTTCTTTGCCAAAAACAATAACTAGAAAAAGAGGGGTGAAATAGTTTTCACATACATGAGTGAAATAGAAATTTACAAATTCTAGTCTCAAAAATATGTATTGACTAACATTATTAACATTTCCTCCCTTCCTCTTTAATTGACCATATAGCTTACTTTTCAATTATAACTATAAATAAGTAAAATTGTTATCATCTGAATTTGTTCACCTAAATGCCAATTTCACTATTTCTAACAGTTTTACATGGAGTTAAAATTGAAAAGTAAATATTCCACACTTTCTTCATCCATTCTTCCATTGAAGGACATCTAGGTTGTTTCCAGGTTCAGGCTATTACAAATAATACTGCTATGAACATAGTTGAACAAATGCTTTTTTCATATGATAGGGCATATCTTGGGTATATTCCCAAGAGTGGTATTGCTGGGTCTAGGGGTAGGTTGATTACGAATTTCCCGAGAAACAGAAACACTGATTTCCAAAGTGGTTGCACAAGATTGCATTCCCACCAGCAATGGATGAGTGTTCCCCTTCCTCTACAGCCTCTCCAGCATGAAGAAAGTGTGGAATATATAGGAATATATACACATTAGAGTTCTACGCTGCGGTAAAAAACAATGACTTCTC
>NW_004949320.1:7072-15489 GCF_000317375.1 Microtus ochrogaster | reverse complement strand
GACCTTGGACTTTCCACAGGGCAGGGAACCCTGACTGCTCTTTGGACTGGAGAGGGAGGGGGAGAGGAGTGGGGAAGGGGAAGAGGGATGGGAGGAGGGGGAGGGAAGTGGGAGGCTGGGAGGAGGCTGAAACTTTTTCTTTTTTTCCTTTTCTCAATAAAATAAAAAAAATGAAAATAAAATAATCAATCAAAAGAAAAAACAAATAAAATTGAAAAGTAAGCTATGAGCATTTAGGTGAACAAATTTAGATGATAACAGCCTTGAACTCTTAAATGTATCTAGCTAAGATCTTATTTTCTTTTATTAATTATTTTTTGTTTATTCTATATGCTGACCATAGTTTCCCCTACCTCCTTTCTTCCTGTTCTCCCCAACCCCTACTTCCCATTTATCCCCTCCCCATCCACTCCTGCTCTATCTCCATTCAGGAAGGTACAAGCCTCCCATAGGGAGTAAAAAAGCATGATACATCAAGTTGAGGCAGGACCAACGTCCTCCCTCTGCATTAAGGCTGGACAAGGCAACTTAACATGGGGAATAGGTTCTCAAAACCCAGCTCAAGCACCAGGTACCAGTCCCGATTCCAATGCTATGTGCCCCAAAAATGGACCAAGCTACCCAACTGTCACACACATGGAGAGGGCCTAGCTCGGTGTTGGCTCTGAGTCCAGAGCTCAGGTCAGCTGTCTCTGGGGGCTCCCCCTTCATGACCTTGCACACCTCCTCACCCCCCTGCTTGTACAATCTCTCCTCCCTTTCTTCAACAAGATTCTCAGAGTTCGATCCAGTGCTTGGCTGTGAATCTCTGTATCTGCTTTCATTAGTCACTGGATGAAGGCTCTCTGATGACAATTAGGGTAGTCACCAATCTGATTACAGGAGCTGACCAGTTCAGACACTCTTTCCACTATTGCTAGGAGTCTTAGCTGGAGTTATCTTAGTGGATTCCTGGGAGTTTTCCCAGCATCAGGTTTCTCCCTAACCCCAAAATGCCACCCCACACAAGACATCTCTTTTATTACTCTCTCCTTCTGTCCCACTCCAGCCCACCCAATCTGCTTACTCATGCCCGCCCCCTCCCCACTCCCATCCATTTGCTCAGGAGAGCTCTTCTATTTCCCCTTCCCAAAGAAATCCACGTGTCTCTCTTTGGGTCCTCCTTGTTTCCTAGCCTTTCTGGGGCTATGAATTGTATAGCCTGGTTATTCTTTATTTACACCTAATATCCACTTATGAGTGAGCACATACCATGTTTGTCTTTCTGGGTCTAGAGTACCTCACTTAGGGTGACTTTTTCTAGTTCCAATGTATTTCTAGCTAGAGATCTTTATTTTGTGTATTCCTGCTGCTGTACAGACATTGAACAATCCACAGGGCCCAAATCTAGGCACCTGGTAGATCAGAAAAGTTCTGTTTTTGAGAACCAGAATCAAAAGGATGTTTGTAATATTTGAGATGATAACAAAGTATGCTGACTGCGTGAGGTTCCAGAAGTCACCGTTACTTTCGTGAGACACAGCATCTGACATAAACCACATTTACACTGAATTTATTGCTTTTCAGTATCTTTAGTATCTAACAATTATTTAGCAAAATAGATCAGATCTGCAGAGAATACAGTAGATATTTAAAACGCTAAATTGAAGAGACTTTTGAAATTGTTTATTAGAAAAAAATTTTAAATTATTTTATTAAAATATAATTAAACAATCTCTCTCTTCCCTTTTCTTTTTCACGCCATCCTCATGTCTGACAACCCTTCCCCACCAAATTCAAGACTTCATCCTTTACCATTGTTACATATACATATCAATTATATACATACATACACATGTATATATAATGTATATGATTATATACTATTAAACACATAATTACAACTCTCTGTGACCATTTAATGCTGTTTACGTGTATTTGTTTCAGGGTAGACCACTTTATACAGGAGAAAAGAGGATTTATCCTCAATAATGTTTTCTTTTAATATGAAGCTTTTGAACTGTCAATGAAAGAATTTTTTGAAACTTAAAGCCCTAACAAAGAGTCTTCTCATTGCAATTTTTATCTCCTTATTTCTAAGTGTATAGATGACAGGATTCATGAAAGGAGTGATGATGACATCAAAAATTGCTAAAAATTTATCTATGGGCAAAGTAGGGAAAGGCCACACATAGATAACAATGCAAGGACCAAAGAAGAAAACCACCACAGTGATGTGAGCTGAGAGAGTGGAGAGGGCCTTGGAGGAGGCGCCTGAAGAATGATTGCGAACTGTGACCAGGATGAAGATGTAAGACACAACCAGGATGAAGAAGGTGGCCATGGAGATGAAACCACTGTTGGCAGTAACCATGAACTCCAGTCTGTATATGTCTGTACATGCAAGTTTGATGAACCGAGGAAAATCACAATAAAAGCTATCCATTTTATTAGCTCCACAGAAGGGTAAATTGACAACAAAAGCCAACTGGGCCACAGAATGGATAAGGCCAATGGTCCAAGCCAGAGTCAAGAGAAAAATGCACATCCTTAGACTCATGATGGTGAGGTAGTGGAGGGGCTTACAGATGGCGATGTACCGGTCATAGGCCATGACTATGAGCAGCACCATCTCTGTTCCTCCCACAGTGTGAATGAAGAACATCTGAGTGATGCACCCATTCACAGAAATGACTTTGTGCTTTCTGAAGAGGTCATAAATCATCTTTGGGGTAGCAATGCTGGACACACCTGCATCTATAAAGGAGAGGTTGGCCAGCAGGAAGTACATGGGGGAGTGCAGGTGATGGTCTGAGATGATTGTGAGCACAATGAGGAGGTTACCTAGCATGATTGCTACATAAAATATTGTGAAGAACAGGAAAAGGAGAATCTGAATTCCCCATGAATTGGTGAGACCCAGCAACAGAAATTCTGATACCATGGAGTGATTTCCTCCATCCATCAAATTGTACAGGTCTGACCATGAGGTGATTACTACCTGAAGGTACAGAGGGAGAAAATATTGTATCTAAGCAAAAGGGGTGTCCTGGTTGTGGAGCAATGACTCAAGTATAAAACATCAAAATATCCCTGTTGTTTCACAGGGAAATTTTACAGATCAATCACAGGACTAGGTACAGAACATTTCCTATGCTTACATATTTAGGGGCACTGGATCCTTTAATCCTATGTTTAGTTTGAAGTGTATAGCGAAGAGGGAAAAATTGAGGCAAAGGCATTTGAGAATCTAAGGATAGTCAAACAAGCTATACAGATGCTGTGCTCACGAGTTTCCACATGGGAAATTAGCATCATGAAATGGAAGCATGTTAACAGAAATTCGGGCTTTTAGCCTTTGTGCATCACTTCCTTCCTTTGTTCTGAAATTTTGTTTAAATTGCTGACACATCTTGGTTTTGTAGGCTTGCAGTAGTGTCATCAATAAAAAAGGTACTTTTAAAAATATTAAATCTTTTCTTGCTGAAAATAGTGCTTTTTTAATTAAATTTGTTCTCAGAAAGTCTCATACATGCACACAGAGTATATTGACCCAACTCATCCCCCATCCTTCACCATCTTCCATCTATGTACCAACCCTTCCTCACCCCCTGACAAATACCTTTTCTGGTCCATATCTATTCATTTCATTTTGTTATCAGTTAGTCTAATCAGGCCCTCTGTGTAATTATGTGTCGCCTGCTCTCTGTTGTGGGCTGGTGAGCTCAGCAGTGTTTCCACAACAGGAGACAACAATTCTTCATTTCCCATAATATATCAGTAGCCGGTAAAGAGTAGTGGTCCATGAGCCTCTTACGCTTCCAAGTAAGTTGCATGCAGGATCAGTTTGATGCACTCTGTAGGTAACTAAATGATTACCAATATGCATGAAGAACAATGGATGACTCTACTTTCAGCTTTAGCATTGACTGATACTGAAAAATGGAAATGACAGTCTTGTTTGGAACGAAAGGTAATGAAACTCTTACCTGAGTTAATCCAACAGAATATGTCTTCAGGTGGGAATCACACTCTTAAAGAACTAAGAGATAATGAGAAGTTCCAATCATATGAAAGCTGTAATTCTCAAAGAGAAAAGCTGAAAATTACTTTGGGTTATGCTGAGAAGTGACACAAATCATGAATATATTGAATACAAAAGCTGAACATATGTTAAAAATTCATTGCTATGAAAAACTAAATGGATAAGAAAAATAAGAAAGGAATATCGAATAGGAAGCATGAACATATTATGCACTGTTCTTTTGTAATTTTTATGTGATAAGCATTCTATTTTTATCTTATCCTGGAGCTTTTTGTAAAAAAGTTTCTCCAAGAACATGAGCAAAACTTACACATGCTCAGCTGATCCTATATTCTGCTTCTTCTAGAACACATGAAGCAAACGTTCCAAAAACAAAACTGCAGCTTAAATTGAGGGAAAATAATTTATGACCAATAGTTGTAGACAGACCCTCTGTGCATAGTTAAATTGGACTGATATTTCTCTCCTGTGAATTATCTGTTCACACGTGGGTTTTACCTACATGGTAATTCTCTAAGTGAGAGAATTTATCTTGGTTGAGAGGAGGATAATTTTACCTTCTGACAGAATGCCTTTTCCAAAACAAAGAGCCTTAAGATGTTTTTTCCCCCCAGCAAAAACAATGCTTCTAATTAGTGTGGTCCACTGAGTCTGTATTGTCACCCAGGGAATAAAAAGGACAAAAGAAATGAAGAACAATAGTACCTCTCACATAAATGATTATAAATATTTTTTTTTGCCTCAGAATGAGTGTTAAAGTAATTGATGAGAATGTCAGAACCTCAGAAATCCAAGAGGCAGAGATGCTAGATGAAAGCATTAGCTACTTATCGTAGAATTAGCAGTGAAGTTTCAGCAAACGAGAAACCAGCACACACTGAGCTATCACCCACTTTGGCAATTTGTGTCTTTCAATTCTATAAAGTCCCAAGCCCCCAGACCTTAGACTGTGGAGATTTTTCAACAGAAGTATAGTTAGATAGTTGAGTGATCATTACTAAGTTGAAAAGGCAATGTTATGTCAAAGTTTTCAAACAACTTTCTATGATTATATTTAATAAGACTTTTCTTATATTTTATAATTTTCCTTCACAGAGTTTCCTCTATTAATATAATGTCCATCATTCTTCAAATATTAGCATATAAAGATAATTCCTATGGAAAAGCACAATTGCCAAAATTCAAGATCACTGCCATGTTCTCCTACAACCCAATGTATGAAAAAAAAAGAAACAGTAGTACCCAATGTGGAATATATACTCAATATTACTTAATAAATACTTTCTTTCTATTACTATCAAATATATTTGTTTATCATCCCAAAGACAAAAGATGACAAATGTTCATGAGATGTGGAGCAAAGGGAACTCATACAGTGTTGGTGGGTAAGAAGGTTAGCCTTCTGAGAAATTGCCACACTGACATCCGAAGGGGTTGCATCAGCTTGCACTCCCACCAGCAATGCAGGAGTGTTCCCTTTACCCCACAACCTCTCCAGAATAAGTTGTCATCAGTGTTTTTGATCCTGGACATTTTTACAGGTGTAAGATGGAATCTTAGAGTTGTTTTTGTTTGCATTTCTCTGATGACTAAGGATGTTGAGCATTTCCTCAAGTGTCTTTCAGTCATTTTAGATTCCTCTGTTGAGAGTTCTGTGTTTAGATATGTACTCCATTTTAAAGAGTTCTTTGTATGTTTTGGAGATCAGTCCTTCGTCTGATGTGGGGTTGGTGAAGATCTTTTCCCATTTAGTAGGCTGCCTTTTGTCTTATTAGCTGTGTCCTTTGCTTTACAGAAGCTTCTCAGTTTCAGGAGGTCCCATTTATTTATTGTTGCTCTCAGTGTCTGTGCTACTGGGGTTATATGTAGTAAGTGGTCTTCTGTGCCCATACATGGAAGACTATTTCCCACTCTCTCTTCTGTTAGGTTCAGATTTATATTGAGGTCTGTAATCCATTTGGAATTGAGTTTGTGCGTGGGGATAGACATGGGTGTATTTGCATTCTTCTACGTGTTGACATCCAGTTATGCCAGCACAATTTGTTGATGTTGCTTTCATTTTTTTTCCATTGTGTAATTTTAGCTTATTTGCCAAAAATCACATGGTATGGATTAATATTCTTGTCTTTGATTCGATTCCATTTGTCAACCTGTTTGTTTTTATGCCAATACCAGGCTGTATGGAGTTTGATGTCAGGGATAGTGATGCCTCTGGAAGTTCCTTTATTGTACAGGATTGTTTTGGCTGTCATAAAGGGATGTTGAATTTTGTCAAATGCTTTTCAGCATCTAATGAGATGATCATATGTTTTTTTCATTCAGTTTATTTAATGGTAGATTACATTGATAGATTTTTGTTGCACCATCCCTGCATCTCTGGGATGAAGCTGACTTGATTATGTTGGATGTCTTTTGATGTGTTCTTGGTTTCAGTTTGTCAGTATTTTATTGAGTTTTTTATATCTATGATCACGAGTGAGACTGGTTTGTAATTCTCTTTCTTGATTGAGTCTTTGTGTTGTTTTGGTATTAGGGTAACTGTAGCTTCATAAAAAGAGTATCAAGTTATGTAAAGTTCTTACAAAAAATATAGACAAAAGCCATCAACATTTTTTTGAGTAACTAATAGTGCCACCAATAGTCTTGAACAAACATAATTATTTCTTGCATATTCTTTTCCCCTCATTTTGTGTGTGCATAGTGTATGCATGTGTGTGTGTGTGTGTGTGTGTGTGTGTGTGTGTGTAAATGTACAGGAAGGTGCACTATCCATGAGTGTGCATAGGGAGCACAGGTCTGTGTTAAGTGTCCTCCATTATTCTCTACTGCCTTTTTTGAGACAGAGTTTCTCACTGAATGTAAGCTCACCTATTGGCTACACTGGATAGTTTGTGAGCCAAGGGATCCATCTGCCCCCCCCCCCAGCATTTGAATGCTGTGACCCTTTAATACAGTTCCTCATGTTGTGGTATCCTCTAACCATAGAATTATTTTTATTGTTACTTGATAACTATAATTTTGCTGCTGTTAAGAATCATAATGAAATTATCCAGTAAGCAGGGTGCATTTTCATTGCTAAATATTGAAGTAAAATGTAGCCTGGATAATAGTCTTTATATAATAATAGTTAATTACATTGCTATGTTTTGTGACAGTATGTGTAAAAAACCAATTTTAATGAAGGTTGAGATTGCTTCTTTTTCATCATATTAGAAAATTTCCAGCTGTATTTGCAAGAACACACTGAAGATAATCGTTCCCAAATCTATTTCTATATTTACCACCCTACCAACAAGCTGTAAGCCCTGTCTCACAAAGATATGCTATTGGAAATAAACCAAGGCACAACACAGTTTCAGACAGAACAGAATATGACTACAAATAAATGATCCAGAATTTTGCAACTGGCATTGTAGAAAAAGCTGTATTCTTGGATTGCTTTTAAGAAAATGTATTTAAGTAAAAAAATTAATCAAGATTATTTTTCAATTCTTAGTATCTATGCCCAAAACACAAGGGCAGCCGGGTGTAAATGAAACATACTAATTCTTAAATCACACATCAACCCTTGCATGCTGATAATGGGAGACTTCAATACCCAACTCTCACCAAAGACATGTCATCCAGACAAAAATTAAACAGAGCTAACAGACTGAAGCTAACAGATGCTATGACTCAAATGGACCTAACATATATAGAGAACATTTTACTGAAACAAAAAAGAATACAGTTTCTTCTCAGGACTTCATAGAACATTCTCCAAAATGAACACATGCTTGGTCATAAAGCAAGTCTCAACATATACATGAAAATTTAAATACTCCTGCATCCTATTAGACTACCATGAGTTAAAGCTGGACTTCAACAAGAACAGAAACAAAGAAAGCCTCCAAGCTCATGCAAATGGAATAATACTGTACTGAGTACCAACTATGTTAAAGAACAAATGACAGAAAAATGAAAGACTTCCTAGAATTCTGTAATAATAAGAGCAGCAGGGCTGCGTCCCCAACACCCCAGCCACCTGGCTAGCTTATGCCTCGAAATAATTACACGGACACTCTATTCTTTTAAACACTGCTTGGCCCATTTCTATCTAGCCTCTTCTCGGCTAACTCTCGCACGTGGACTAGCCCATTTCTAGTGTATCCCACGAGGTGGCTTACCAGGGAGATTCTAGCCTACGTCTATCCTGAGTCGGAGCTTCATCGCGTGTGCCTCAGAGAGCAGAGCTATCCTCCCATCCGCCCAGGAGCCGGGAGCATGGCATCTCTGCTCCAGAGCACAGAGCTGTTGAGTCTGAGCTCACTTCCTCTTCCTCCCAGCATTCTGTTCTGTTTACTCCTCCCACCTATGTTTTAACCTATGAGGGCCAGCCAAGCAGTTTCTTTAT
>NW_004949320.1:3536-5442 GCF_000317375.1 Microtus ochrogaster | reverse complement strand
CTACCACACCTTGAAGTCACAGAGGTCAATCTCCCTCTGCCTTCCAAGTGTTGGGATTAAAGGTGTGTACTACCACACCCAACTACTCTCTTCCTTTTTTTTGTTTTTTACTTTAAGAACTTTAATTTTAGCCTGCATATATTTTTAATACACTGTAAATCATTTAAAAATTTTCTTTGTCTTTGAATCTCTCTTTACTGTATATCTCTCTTTTTCTGACCACATGAGTCTTTAATGTACCAAGCAATATCAGTAGGACTAAAGCTGTGGCTTTGCCGGCTAGATGTAGTCCATTCCTTACCTTTCTGCCATTCCAACCTTGTGGCTGAGGTACTGGCTAGAGCCGCATTCAGTGCCACAAGTCTAGTGTTTCAATGTCCCTTCCAGCAAGGGAGCTTCAGCAGCCTGTCCTTGCAAACCACAAGAACCGCCTGCGTAAAAGAGTCAGAGTTTGCCCTGGCAGGACAGCCCAGAAAGCTGGCATTTATAAATGGTGTAGCTTTTTTCCTGCTATGGCTGAAAACCGAAAAGCATGTGTTCAGCTTTTCGTCAACACCGTTTAAGTGTTTCGTGGCAGGACCTCTAAGTGAGCTGGGTTTTGCAGCTAAGCTAAAGCTGAGTCAGGAAAGCAACTCTTAGATGAGAGCACTTGCTTGCCTCTAGCAAGCAGAGCAGAACCAAGAAATTGCCACAATAAACATGCTTTACTCTATTCTTTTCCAAGCTTTCTCAGGCTTTCTGTGGACTCAGTTGTCCACACGTCTGGGCACCATTTGTAGTAATAAGAGCAGCAGGGCTGTGTCCCCAGCACCCCGGCCGCCTGGCTAGCTTATGCCTCGAAATAATTACACGGACACTGTATTCTTTTAAACACTGCTTGGCCCATTTCTATCTAGCCTCTTCTCGGCTAACTCTCGCACGTGGACTAGCCCATTTCTAGTGTATCCCACCAGGTGGCTTATCAGGGAGATTCTAGCCTACGTCTATCCTGGGCCGGAGCTTCATCGCGTGTGCCTCAGAGAGCAGAGCTATCCCCCCATTTGCCCAGGAGCCGGGAGCATGGTGTCTCTGCTCCAGAGCGCAGAGCTGTCGAGTCTAAGCTCACTTCCTCTTCCTCCCAGCATTCTGTTCTGTTTACTCCTCCCACCTATGTTGTAACCTAGCCAAGCAGTTTTTTTATTTTTTTAACTAATGACCTTCCTCCATCAGAATTCCATGAAAATGAATGTACAACATATCCAGACTTATGGGGCACAATGAAAAATGGTGTTAAGAGAAAAGTTAATGGCCTTCATAAAACAGAGGGTCATGTGTGGGTGGTGGCTCACATCTTTAATTATAGTTCTTGTAGGTAGAGGTAGGCAGAGCTCAGTGAGTTTGATGCCAACCTGTTCGTGATTGAGCTCCACGACAATCAGGACTATTACACAAAGAAAACCTGTCTCCAAAACAGAAAGGAAAGACAAGAGTGAGATCTCATACTAGCAACCAATAGCACATTTGAGAGCTCTAAAACAAAAAGAAGCAAACACACCCAAGATGAGTAGAAAGCAAGAAATAGACAACTGAGTGCTGAAACCAATAAAATAGAAACAAAGAGAACAATAAAAAATATCAATGAAATAAAGAGTTGATTCTTTGAGAAAATCAACAAGGAAGAAAAATTTTATCCAAACTAACTAAAAGGCAGAGAGAGAATATCCAAATTAACAAAATCATCTATCAGGTTCAGTGTGTTCAGATTGATATTGAGGTCTTTGATCCATTTGGATTTGAATTTTGTGCATGGTGATAGATATGGGTCTATTTTCATTCTTCTACAGGTGGACATCCAGTTGTGCCAGCACCATTTGTTGAAGATGCTTTCTTTCTTCCATTGTATACTTTTAGCTCCTTTATCGAAAAT
>NW_004949320.1:0-3050 GCF_000317375.1 Microtus ochrogaster | reverse complement strand
TGTGTAGGAGGGCAACTGATTTTTGGAGTACAAAATCAGAAATGAAAAAGGAAACATAACAACAGACACTGAGAAAGTCCAAAGAATCTTTAATTCATAGATCAAAACTGTGTACTCTATAAAATTGAAAAATAAACAATCTAAATAGACCTATAACCCCCAAGGAAATAGAAGTAATCAATAAAAGTCTTACAACAACAAAAAAAATTCCATGGCCAGAAAGTTTTAGAACAGAATTCTATGAGACTCTCAAAGGAGAGATATTATTAATATATCTCAAATTATCTTACCAAATAGAAACAGAAGGAAAATTGCTGAATTAACTTTGTGAGGTCACAGTTACCCTGATACCCAAACCATGCAAATATTCAACAAAGAAAGCTAATTACAAAATAATTTCCCTTATGAACATGGATGTTCGTCATCAATACCACTGCAAAATATTTTTTTTGACCTTTTCAGTCAGTGGGAGCATGGTTTCTGTTGACAGAACAGACCAATGTCATCCGTAAGTTCTCAGATGGCAGAACTCCCATCAACAAGGTCCTGGGCAATTGCACAGCCAATGAACATCAACTTGGTTTTAGGTGACAGCACAGACCATGGCCTTTTTCAGTAAAATGGGCCATGCACATAAACAGAATCTCTGTCCACAGTAGGACCATGGACAAATACATGGCTCTCTGTGGCAGCATGACTCACAGACATCAACATGGCTTCAGGCAACAGCTCAGACCCTAAACCTAAGCATGGCCTTCAGTGGTAACAAGAGCCATAGACATCAACACTCCCCTCCTCTAATGTAGCAGGACCAGGGATATCCAAATGAACCTCAGGCTTCAATACAGCTTGGAACAGAGGACCACGGGTACCAATGTGGTTTCCAACTGAAGCACGGGCCATAGAGGTTCTTGGAGGAGGTCCAATCCAGAAAATGAACTGTTCTTTATCTTGGATGCCTGTTGTTGTTCAGAACCAGGTTGATCCTGTGTCTGGGTAGCATGTTCAGGGGCTTAGTATGTGCAAGCTCCAGGTTGCTGCTCAGCACCCTGTTAGTCCCACTTGGCAATTATGTGCTTCCCATTCCACTGCAACCTGCTCTCAAGCTTGTCATTGCTGTTGCATCTCCACTGTGCACTTGCTGTTTCATTCCTCCATGTTTCCCTCTTCCTCATCACTTATTCATTCATTGTAAGAGCACTGGAAGCTTCAATGTGTCCCACAGTGCAAATACACACACACACACTCACACACAGACACACAGACACACACACACACACACACACACAAATATTTTCCAAACAGCTTTGCATGCAAATATTGATTGCTAAGAGTCTTTGGTCTGGTTCACAGTTTCTTATTTCTGAAGTATCAAAAATACTGGGCAATTGCTGCAACTTAAAGGTCAGAGACTAATATTAGGGTTCAACCTGAAGATCCAAAAAGCAAAGCAGTCAGCCACTGGCTCTTACCTCGACTTCAGTCCGAAAATGATGATTGTTCTCCAGGAATCTTGGAGTGCGACTGAAATTGAGAGCTGCCACTTCCCATTTTATAATCCTCTCTAGGACTGGGATTAAAAGCATACATCACCTGGTTTCTATGATAACCGGTGTGGTTACTGGGATTAAAGGTATGTGTTACTAATGTTTGGTCCGTAAGGCTGACAGTGAGGCTATTTTACTCTCTGATCTTCAGGAAAGCTTTATACAAATAAAATATCACCACAGCAATTTCTTGGGTAGCCTGCAGTTGCCCAGAGTCTGGGTGATGTTGCTCCTAGGTAAGGCATTTGGATCAGTGTCTGTGCAAGTTTCTGGCTGCCACAGACCTACATGCTCTCAGTAACTGCTACCCGAAGGCTCATTCCAGGGCTTTACCTTTGTGCTTGTAGCCTGCTGAACAGCACCACTATCCTGCAATCTCTATCTCCCAGCAGGATAGACTGCCACTGTAATGATTCCATGTTTGTGGCCACCTAGCCAGCAAGCCTAGGGATGACCCTATTCAGTAAAGACATGTTTCTGCAGAAGCTCCATGCCACTGCACACCACCTTGTCCTTGGTGCCAACAGCTCCATGTCTCATCCAGCATGACCTTTGTGACTGCTGGTTGAAAAACAATAGCTGAAGCTATAGAGTCAGCGTTCTTCACCACAACTGTCATTTCTCATCTTTCTTTCCAATTTCATGGGTTCAGTTTTAAAAGCATCTTCCCATAAGAGTTGCCTTTGTTTCTTCTCTTTTGATGTTGTTCTAGCACTATTAATGGCTCTGCAGGCTCTTTTTCCACTGCCTTGTCAACCCTGGGAGCTTCCATGTGTCTCTCAGCCTCCTTGGAGTTCTGCAGCAGGTGCTGGTGGCTGCCACCATCTTTGTTTTCTCTAGAGTACAGGTTTTTGAGATTCTCCAGATATTCTCACTGTCTGTTGTTATTTCCTCCTTTTCATTTCTGATATTATTAGTTTGGTTCTTCTTTCTCTGCCTATTAGTTAATTTGCATAAGGTATTTTCTATCTTGTTGACTTTCACAAAGAGCTAATGTAACATGAGGGTCAGCTTGTTGGGGTTTATGTGTCCTTCCAAGTTTCCACAGCCGGTAAGCCCCAAAGAAACCACACAGAGAGTCTACATGTTATAAACTTATTGGCCCATTAGCTCAGGCTTCATATTAGCTCTTATAACTTATATTAATCCATTATCCTTATCTATGTTAGCCACATGGCTCAGTACCTTTTTCATCAGGGTAGGTCACATCCTGCTTCTTCTGTGGTCTGGGCAGGACTGTGGAGGAACTTCCTTCTTACCAGAATACTCATTGCCCCACCTCTACTTCCTGTCTGATTTTCCCGACTATACTTCCTGCATGGCTAATGGGCCAATCACTGTTAATTTAAAATATAATTGACAGAATATAGAATTGTCCCACACCAAGCCAACTCTTTATTTTATTGATTCTTTGTATTTTGGGTTGTTTCTATTTTGTTGATTTCAAATTATTTATTGCCATCTATTCCTTTTGGGTATGATTACTTCTTTTTGTTCTAGAGC
>NW_004949319.1:110109-113527 GCF_000317375.1 Microtus ochrogaster | reverse complement strand
TGTTCCTGGTGTGAGATAAAGCTGTAATCTTTAAAAAATGGGTTGGAAATCATTAAAAGACAGGAGAGCAAGTGGTTATGAGAGCTTCATGAAGCCAAGAAGCCAAAGCATTAGAAATATACAAAAGCAAATTAATAAAATCAGAACTGAATCCTGGAGAGAAATACCGTAAAACAGTGAGTAAAAATGTATTGCTATAGAAAATATCCAGAATAGTTTCTCTCAAGGAACACGGTGTCCATGGCAATTGTATGATAAGACTGACTGAATGGACACCAAGGATTGCTGAGAAATGTCTGGCAATAGAAAAGAATAGTTACAGTGGACATCACTTAAGAGATTTTTATCTTAATGAGCTTATAATAGCTATAGGATACATAAGCTGAAAGGTGTTTGATTAGAAGGAGTTTGGGATATATTTAAAAGTACCAATCATAATAGCATATTTTTGTAGTCAAAAGAAATGAATATGTTTTCCAAATTTCTAAATGTAAGTCCTGAACATGACACTTTATACTTCTGTAAATGTGGAGTTTATTTTTTAACATATAAGTCTAGAACAAGAATGAAGAATGTATACAGGATTTCACATGGTTTAAGATTTAATGGACTTACTAAGCATATCTGCACAAGAGAAGTACATAATAAATGTTATATATTGATATATAATTAGATAACTAATAACGTGTACTTTTACATTCACTAAATTTGATGTCTAAGCAGGACCATGATAAAAGTGTCACAAACTAAATTTTTTTTTAAATCATCTCAATTTGGGTAGTAACATCCATAAAAACTGTATAGAAAAAGGAAAACATATACATGTAAGACATGAATTATTTAAAAAATAACCTACAAGAAACATTAATGCAAATATCACATTGGTGTAGGCATATCTTTAGGTAAGATTCCAAAACTACACTACAGTGAAAATAAAAATGATGAATCAGATCTATATAACAAAACAAAAATAAAACTAACCAAAAGGAAGGAATAAAATAGAATAATAAGAACATTCATCAGTAATATTAAGAAAGTCAAATGGTATAAATTCTCCCCTGGGGGGGAAAAACTATTCAATTTGAAAGTCACGGGGCAATGAGAATGAATGTCACTTCAAAAGAAAACAAATACAGATGCCCAAATGACATATAGAAAAATATTCACTATTAGGGATATTGAAATGGTTCAATAGAAAAGACCATCTGCTGCTTTTACAGGGGACCCATGTTAAATTCCCATCACCCACAAAGTAATTCATAGCCTGGAATAACTCATGTACCAGAGGATCAAATGCCATCTTCTAACTTCATTGGGAATTGCACATACATGGAGCAATATAGATATGCAGACAAAATAGTCATATACATAAAAGCAAAAAATAAATATTTAAAATCCTTTGTTAATACCATAAGTCATGAGTGAAACACAAATCAATACTACAATGCAATAACAGTATCATCCACTATCAAATCAAAATTATCCAGTGTTAAACAAGAATAAGGTAAAAGTTCAGTTTTATGCACTTGTGATGAGAATGTTTATGTAGCAGTTGTATTGAATCATAGACATGTCTCAAAAAGATAAAATAGGGCTGCCATATTTATCTACTATTTTACCTTGGGTTGTATCTTAAGCAAACAAATTGAGCATACCGAATAGATACCTGATTTTACATATTTATGACTCTACTATTTACAATACCTTACACACAGAAATAACTATCATACAACTAAGTAAGTAATAGTCATACAGAAAGGAATTGTGTCATTTGCAACATGATGGAAAAAAGTGCAAGGCACTGTTTTAAAGGAATTGTCAGAGAGAGAAAACATGTCCAACTTCTCATCATCGGTGGAAAATGTTAAAGAAAAAGTAAGACTGTAAAATAGTAACTAATAGTGATTTGGGAGTGAGAAAATGGGAGAGTTGAAAGACTGAAATGTACAAATAAAATGTGTATAAAAATAGCTTTGTACCTCAACCTCCATTTCACCAATGAAACAAATTCATGAAAAAATAATTTGCAAAATACTACAAGAACACGTTCTATGGAAATATTTCTGTCATATGAAGTGAAGAGACACCTGAAAACATTTAGAAAAGAGTTCAGAGAACACATTTAGAAAAGCTACAAAGCAAATCTACTATAACAGAATGTCTGGCTGTAGAATAAATAGGAGAAACCCCATTTGCCTTCCTTTATCATATTTATGCTTGTGTTTCCTTAGGGGCACTACCATGAAAGCTTTATTGTTTTTTAGATGTTTATTCTTTTCCTATCCAACTCAGAGTTTTTTCTCCTGATTTTGATATTCAGAGAATCAAGGAGCTTCATAAGTTGGACATATCCTTTAGTAGCTAAGCTACAAATTTTCATCATATGCCTAGCATCAAGTGATTTGAAACTTCCCATGCCAATGGATCAACTAAATGACTCTACGGTTTCTGAGTTTGTGCTTCTAGGACTCTCTGGTTCTTGGAAAACTAGAGTTTTTCTCATGCTGACGTTCTCTACGCTATACTTAGGAATCATTGTGGGAAATCTCTTCATTGTCATTTTGGTCATTGCTGACTCACATTTACATTCACCTATGTACTTCCTGTTGGCCAACCTGTCTTTGAATGATGTGTGGGTTTCCTCTACCACAGTTCCCAAGATGATCTCAGATCTTCTGAAAGAACGTAAAATAATTTCTTTCTACAGTTGCATGACTCAGATCTTTTTTATCCACATTATGGGAGCAGGGGAGATGGTGTTGCTCATAGCCATGGCAATTGACAGGTACACAGCCATCTGTAAGCCTCTGCGCTACCTGAGCATCATGAGCCCTAAAATATGCATTTCATTTGCAATTGCTGCCTGGGTAACTGGTGTGGTCCATGCTCTGGTCCAGTTCTCTTTTGTTATAAACCTGCCTTTTTGTGGTCCTAACAAAGTAGACAGCTTTTACTGTGACTTCCCTCGAATCATACAACTTGCATGTACTGATGGAGACAAGTTTGAGTTTGTTGTTGCTGCCAACAGTGGCTTCATGAGCATGGGGGCCTTCTTCCTGCTTCTCCTCTCCTATATATTCATTTTGATCACCGTCTGGAAAAGGTCCTCAGGGGACTTGTCCAAGGCGTTGGGCACTCTGTCAGCACACATCACCGTGGTTGTTCTTTTTTTCACTCCATGTATGTTTCTCTATGTGTGGCCTTTCCCCACATCAGCCGTTGACAAATACCTGTTTATTGTTGACTTTGCCATCACACCTGCCCTGAATCCTGTCATCTATACACTTAGGAACAAAGATATAAGAGTATCAATCCAAAGATTATACAAAAAGTTTGGTTATTACAGTTTTTGCTGAATAAATCTGGTGTGGGAGCTCTAAAAGCATATGGACAACTGTATAATGTCAGGTTTCACTAA
>NW_004949319.1:106613-110009 GCF_000317375.1 Microtus ochrogaster | reverse complement strand
GCTACCTGAGCATCATGAGCCCTAAAATATGCATTTCATTTGTAATTGCTGCCTGGGTAACTGGTGTGGTCCATGCCCTGTCCCAGTTCTCTTTTGTTATAAACCTGCCTTTCTGTGGTCCTAACAAAGTAGACAGCTTTTACTGTGACTTTCCTCGAATCATACAACTCCCATGCACTGATAGAGACAAGTTTGAGTTTGTTGTTGCTGCCAACAGTGGCTTCATGAGCATGGGAACCTTCTTCCTGCTTCTGCTCTCCTATGTTTTCATTTTGATCACCGTCTGGAAAAGGTCCTCAGGGGACTTGTCCAATGCGTTGGGCACTCTGTCAGCACACATCACTGTGGTTGTTCTTTTTTTCACTCCATGAATGTTTCTCTATGTGTGGCCTTTCCCCACATCATCGATTGACAAATACCTGTTTATTGCTGACTTTGCTATCACACCTGCTCTGAATCCTGTCACCTATACACTTAGGAACAAAGATATAAGAATATCAATCCAAAGATAATACAAAAAGTTTGGTTATGACAGTTTTTGCTGAATAAATCTGGTGTGGGAGCTCTAAAAGCATATGGACAACTGTGTAATGTCAGGTTTCACTAAGGCACATAATTTTGTAACCAGCACATGCCCCCTACCTCACAACACACATCCATTCCCACAGACCATTAGTGCCTTGCTCCTTTTTCTTTGAGAAATTAGAATATTTCAGTATTCTAAAAATGCAGTATGGATAATTAAATGCGTGTTTTAAACAACTTATAGTGATCAAAAATGAACACCACATTTGTTTGTCCAAATAAATGAATAATCACAATGAGTGGTTCTGTATATATGACTAGTGTGTCAGCAATTTAGATTGTGTTATTTCAAAAGGTACACAGAGTTTACATTTCTAAGTGAATAATTTATTCTTAAGTAGATTCAGAATCATCAGTGGGAAAGTGCCACATTAGTAGCTTCTACTGGCTCTGCTCTAAAGGAATATATATATATGCTATAATTTAGAATTATTTCAATTGTAAGATAAAGGCTATTAGTCATAAAGCAAATAATAAGCAGCCTATAGTCCATGGCCCCATAGAAGCTAGGAAACAAGGAGAACCCTAAGAGACACGTATATGAACCTCCCTGGGGAGGGGAATTCAACCAGATCTCCTGAGAAAACTGGGAGTGTTTGTGGGGAAAGGGAGGGCAGGAGGGAAGGGGAGAGAAAGGGATTGAAGAAGAGAGCATGAGGGAATGGGATGGTTTAGACTGGGGAAGGAAGAGAAATAGTGAGAGCAAGGAAAGGGATATCTTGACAGAGGGATCCATTATGGGGCTAGCAAGAAACCAGGCAGTAGGAGAAATTCTCAGGAATTCACAAGAATGATACCCCACTAGGACCCAAAGCAATGGTGTAGAGGGTGACTGAACTGGTCTCCCCTGAAACCAGAACCTTTCTCCAACAGCTGATGGAAGCAGATGCTGACATCCACAGCTAAGTACTGGACCAAGTTTCTGAAAAACCGTCCATGAGAGGGAGGAGCAAAGGGGTCATGACCAAAATGGGATACCCACAGAACCACCTGACCTGATAGTGAGAGCTCATTGCATCTGGACTAGAAACAGAGAAACTTGCATAGGACAAAATTAGGTCCACTGAATGTGGTGGGAGTTGTCTGCGAGGCCTCTTGGAGTTGGACTAGGATTTCTCCTTAGGGTTTGAACTGGCATTTTGAAATGCATTATCTTTGGAGGGATACCTTGCTCAAGCTACATATAGTGGGAGGAGAGCCTTGATTATGCCTCAAAATGATCTGTCAGAATTTGTTGACTCCACTTGTGAAGCCTTACTTTCTCTGAGGAGTAAATAGGGAGCTGGAGTCCTGGGAAGGTGGGGGGAGCAGATGGAGGGAAGGGAGTAGGAACTGGGATAGGTATGTAAAATGAGAAAAGAGTTTTTATATTAATTTACATTTTATTGTTTTTATTGAGCAGTATGTTTTTTTCCTGTCCCCCCTTTCTCCCCTCTCCCATGACTCCCATGTTCCCAGTTTACTAAGAAGATCTATTCTTTTTCACCCTCCTATGTTGATCATATATGTCTCTCTTATGGTCCTCTTTGTTGTCTGCTTTCTCTGGAGTTGTGGCCTTTGGCTAGTTTTTTTTTTGCTTTATGTCTAAAAGCTACTTATGAGTGAATTTATATTATATTTTTTTTTTCTGGGAGGCTAATGGATCTAGAAAATAAAAACATATTGAATGAGGTAACTCAAACCCCAAAACAGACTTTTTAAACAAAAAAAAAATTTGATAATAGAAAAAGACTCTTTAATACCATGGGCTGCAAAGATGTCATGGTAGTTAAGAAAACATTAGCACCCAAAAATCAACACTGAGTTATTCACAAGCATCTTTATCTCCAGCTTCTGGTAATCATACCTAGGACACCTGCAAACACACACATGCACACAAATGCACATGTCCATACACATAGACATACACATACATATATAAATATGTTCAGAGACACAGATACGCACACATATATACACATGTACATATACACACACACACACACACATATATATACACGGACACACACACTGACACACACATTAAAAATCCTACTAATCTGAAAACCATGTTCTACAAAGATGCTTGCTTGACTAGAACTCCTGTGGTTCTGGGGAGCTATGATGCTAAATGTCCAGATATTCTCTGTGATATCATTAGCACACTTAAGAGCCATTCATTGACTACCTCACTTATCTACCTAAATCCCAGTCACGTGAATACTAAGTAATTTTTTAAATGTACAAAAGAACTTTAACTTTCACTAAGACAAAATTAAAAGACAATGGATTAGTTAAGGAGTAAAAATATGACCCACCTGATGTTCCCACTAATGTATTTTAACTCTGTCTTGATTATTTGACCCTCTTATGTTCTGTCACCATAAGCACTCCATGAAACTGGTATGACATTGAAACATGGTTTTTAGGCAATTTGAAGCTGTGGTCCTGGGGAGTGGTCACTCTTATTTGTTCTCAGAATAAACTATTCTTCGTCCTGTTTAGATAGGATTGTGGTTTTGGTATATGCACTATAACATTCGTATGCTAAGCCCAAATGGAATTAGACAGCATATTTAAGGCATTCTTACAGATATTATGATAAATGCACATAGAAAACTTGTATTTAAAATGTAATTCTTTTTTTAATAGTGTAATTCTTTATTGATTCTTTGGGATTTTCACATCATACACCCCAATTTTGCTCACACTCAGTCCTTCCATAGCCTCCTCTCACACATGAGCATCCCCCAAAAGAAATTCCCTCCAAAATTCAACTCAAAACATAACAGAATAACCCTCTCCTTTGTGTTTTCTAATTACTCTATCTAT